>NC_132878.1:5910609-6025609 GCF_030463535.1 Salminus brasiliensis | reverse complement strand
GATGTGCAAATGCACACACACCCAGATCATCTAGTCCCAAGTCAGGAAGTTGGGGATGATGAGGTGGGGTGGTGATCATCCAACATCCTGACCTCACTAATGCTCTTGTCACTGCATGCAATCAAAAATAAGGATAAGCAAAGCAATGAATAAGGAGGTGTCCAAATACTTTTGTCCATATGGTGCACTATAACTGGTTATGCTGATTATTCTTATTTAATGTAATAAACAGCAAATGGAGTTCGAACTCTGCAGGCCAGTGGCCATTTATGGGCAGTAAGATAGTCACAGCTCCTGCTTCTCGGCCCTCGGCTTGACTCGCCGACAGTTCCCCAGCGCCCACGTTTCTCCTCAGATCTCCTCCAGACCCTTTTTCTTCCATTAGCCAGACTCAGTCCAGCTGTGCCAGGATTTCGGGTTTGGGATTTCGGGTGAAGACAGCGCTAAGCTAGCGGTGAAGCTGCCATGCAGTGAGCTCAGCACGTGCTGACACTGAGCTGAAGATGCTGGCCTTTGATGCCAAGTCTGCCTGTCAAAAGTTTGGGGACACTTTGCCTTTTTTCATTTTATTATATCTATTGATAGAAATATTATAATAACAATAACGAGCCAGAGAACTCCCTTCACTCTGGAAAATCAACCTATTGGCATCATGCTGCCTCATGCCAGGCGTGGACTATAGAGGGGTATATCCCCCCCCCCCCACACACACACACACACACACCTAGCATTGAGCTGTGGAGCAGTGGAAGAACTATGTTCTCTGGAATGATGGTGAAGGTCCATCCAATACTTTTGGGAAGAATTGGGGAGTTGGTGATGATGAGGTCAGGTGGTGATCATCTAATATTCTAACATTCTGACCTCCCTAGGGCTCTTGTTGCTAAATGCAATCAAATCCTCACAGCAATGCTCCTCCAAAATCTTGTAAAAAACCTTCTTCTCTGGACAGTAGAGACAGTTGGCTCTTTTTTAATACCATTGCTTGCAGAAGAAACAATGAATGTGCCGGTGTCCCAATACTTTTGTCCAAATAGTGTTTCTAGTATGCACTAATACCCGAAGCAGAATGTAATGTATGAAGATTAGTGCATTACGTTTTCAGGCTGGTTTTCATTCCTCATTCAGATCTTGATCAACCGTAAGCCTGGCACAGTCTAATGAGGCCTGCTGTGGTGAAGCTAATAATGATGCAAGGCAGGATGTGAGTGGGCCAGCACGTCACTTCTGACAAAGATCAAGAATAAAAGCAGTGGAGTGGGGGGGCAGGAAGAGGGCATGGATCAGGAGTTTTACGGTGATGACTGTGTGATTGTGAAGGTGCTCATAAACCACAGGCAGTGAGGCCTACTTTCATCATTGTGGGGTAATACCATGCGTAACCACTGCAGGGGCACTCAGACCAAACTGATGAAGAATGGACTGAGGGTATGGGGGAAAAGAGCCAGCTCAAGACACCAGGACATTATAATAAAAAATATATATTTAAAAATTAACATTGAATAATAAAACGAAACGGTATTACACAGGTAAAAGTGATTTTTATATTAATGTATTAATTTTCATAGTTGCCGCATTAGTACTAGGTTAATTAATTTCTGCTCTTGGCTGCTGCCACTGTTGGGCAAATGCAGTGGGTGGTGGATAAAGTCCCGGGCACTTCAGCGTATTGCGCAATAACTCTCTTCCTATGAAACAATGAAGCATCTGGTGCTAAGGTGGTGGAAAGGCTTGGGCCGGCCCTGATGGCCCTGAGGGCGCAGTTGCTGTCTTAGGCATAAGTTTTGGTACCTCTGGACAAATTCCTTTGCTGGTGCTGGTGAAGTGTAAATAGGTCACATCCTGTATTTACCTTATTTTCTATTAAACAGTGCAGCAATGTTTCTCCAAAATCTAGTAGAAGGCCTTCTTCTTTCCTGGACAGTAGAGACACAGTTACTCCAGCAGCTCTTTTTTAATAGTCTTGATCTCAGAAAAATCATTGAATGAGGAGGTGTCCCAATACTTTTGTCCATTTCGTGTATTCATTCGTCTATATTCAGACCATGCTTGTCTTAGACCTGTTGATACAGAATGTATTCGGGTGCGGTGCGGTGATTACCATGGAGCTTAGCTTGTTGAAGTTGGGCCACAGTTTGCCCCTGCTGTGTGTGTGTCTCTGTGTGTGTGTGTTTTAGATAGGGATGTATCTGGGCTCACACCCTATTGCAGTAAAGCGGATTTAGCTCTGTTGGCAAGCCGAGGTGTTGACTAGCTGCCGCAGCTAAAAGCAGATGGCGGATGCTTTTTCTTTCCCCAGCCGTGAAAAATGTGTGGAAATCTCTTTCAGCAGAGAGAAGGATGAGCTTAGACTGGTGCCACTGCAGGCAAGAGGCCCAGGCAAACGGTACAGAGCGTGAGGAGCAGAGAGCAGGGCCGTCACACAGCTGAACCTTAAAGGGCACCTACTAAATACTATAGCTATAAGAACATCACAGTATAGGTCTATTTAATATACACTATGGGCCTGTTCCCCAGACAGGGATTAAGCCTAGTCTTGCACTGTAAAGCATTCTGAATAGTGATTCTCCATCAAAGGTGTGAAAAGTGTTCACATTCATTGCTCAGGTAGAAGTGAGTGGAGATACGAGGGTTTAAAAGACTTCTATAGAAGCTGAAGTATCAGCTTAAGCTTTTTACTCCAGTAAAAGTGTAAAAGTACTGGTTTCAGAACCACTTCAAGTAGAAAAGTAAAAGTGATGGAAGGAAAACAAAGGCCAGAAGCTTAGGCCGCGCCACAGGGGTCTATAGTGCACTACCCCTCCTCCTCCCCAAAAACCCATTTCTCTAAAAGTCATAATGAGGAGAATGTTCTATTAAAATGTTGATGTTAAAAATGTTGGGCTGCACAAGGCTCCTGTTTCAGCTGCAGATCTGCCCATTGAAAATGAAGCATTTCAGTAATATCAGCTCTATTAAAGGAGCGTCTCTGTGCTCTACTGAGCATTAACATGAGCTTCATGGAGGAAAATATGAGGAGTCGTTGTATAGAAGTTTTGTAAAGCTGCAGAAAGTCAAACTTCAGAGGCGTGTGATCAATAAGCTTTATTGGAATGTAAATGTGGGGCTCAGTCGGGACGTTTCACTGCAGCTCTCTTGAGTCTCTGCCACAGACACAGTCTTCATACTAGACTACAGACGTCTGCTGTGAGCTCGCTGGAGAGAGACGGGACGTGTGCAGGTGTGATGGATCTCTTATAAACCAATAGGGAGTCAGAATGGAGTCTGTTTATACTTCTCATCCAATCACAGTCAGACTCACACTTTCCGGATGGAGAGATTTATCTGGAGAGGGTTTTTAATTGATGACGAGCCGGAATGAAAACAAAGGGAAATGAAATAGGAGAAACGAGGCTGTTTTTAAAATGTAAGGAGGAGAAAGTTCAGATAATTGGGTGAAAATGTAAGAAGTGGAAGTAAAAAGTCTAAAAAATAAAGAATTACTCCAGTAAAGTATAAATAACCAACATTTCTACTTCAGTAAGGTAACGAAGTATTTGTACTTCTTTACTTGACACCAGCCCTATATGTCCAGATGTTTATGGACTCCCGTTCTTCAACACAAGCAGAAACCCTTTTAATACCATTGATTTAGGAAGGGACAATGAATGTGCAGGTGTCCCAATACTTTTGTCCATGTATTCAGTGTATTTATATGAAAGAACTAGAGCCACACTCAAGACCACAATTGTCAAGTCCAAGACCAGCTCAAAACCATGACTAGACGAGTCTGATAAGAGGCAGAGACCAAGTCAAGCCTGAGCCCGAATGAGACCAGGACTAAATCAGACCTGGGCCCGAATGAGACCAGGACTAAATCAGGCCTGAGCCCAAATGAGATCAGGACTAAATCAGGCCTGAGCCCAAATGAGACCAGGACTAAATCAGGCCTGAGCCCAAATGAGACCAGGACTAAATCAGGCCTAAGCCCGAATGAGACCAGGACTAAATCAAGCATGATTCCAAATGAGACCAGGACTAAATCAGGCGTAAGCCCAAATGAGACCTGGACTAAATCAGGCATAAGCCCAAATGAGACCAGGACTAAATCAGGCCTAAGCCCAAATGAGACCAGGACTAAATCAAGCATGATTCCAAATGAGACCAGGACTAAATGAGGCGTAAGCCCAAATGAGACCCGGACTAAATCAGGCCTGAGCCCAAATGAGACCAGGGCTAAATCATGCCTGAGCCCAAATGAGACCAGGACTAAATCAGGCCTAAGCCCGAATGAGACCAGGACTAAATCAAGCATGATTCCAAATGAGACCAGGACTAAATCAGGCGTAAGCCCAAATGAGACCTGGACTAAATCAGGCATAAGCCCAAATGAGACCAGGACTAAATCAGGCCTGAGCTGAATGAGACCAGGGCTGTCTATACTGAAGGCTTTCTACTAGACTTCAGAGGAGCATTGCTGTGAGGATTTGATTGCATTCTGTGACAAGAGCATTTGTGAAGTCAGGATGTTGGATTTGGATCACCACCGCCCCACCTCAAGTACTGGATGGAGCTCCACCATCCATCATTCCAGAGATCACAGTTCCTCCACAGCTCAATGCTTTGGGGCTCCATGTTTTGCAATAGATTCATGTTCCTCTGCTGCAGAGAGTCCTATTCTATTGGCAGTACTTCTCTACAGAACCTAGAGAAGCTGTGAGTGTTTGTGTATTTGCACAGCTGTGTCAGCGACGGGTTCAACTTAAAACAGCTCAATGCATTAATTAGAAGGGGTGTCCACAAACATTTGGACATGGGGTATCTTCTGTTCTGCTTACAACCCTTTCTAATGCAGCTGGTCAAATCAAACACATGGCTATGCTTCAGGACAGGTCATTGTACACTGGATAAATGACTAATGCCCAAGACCGAGACCAGGTCTCAGTACATCAGCTGGTAGATAGTGGAAAGGAGGAATACGGAGGACGACGGACGGTGGAAGGAAAAGGCAAATATTGACCCAGAGAATGGAGATTAGGACGGACGGGCCTTCTGTTCAATTTCTAAACACACCGGCACTCAGCCAGGTCACAGCTGAGTGTGTTTGAGTAGCTGTGTGTGTGTGTGTGTGTGTGTGTGTGTGTGTGTGTGTGTGTGTTTTCACAGAGCTAGAGAGACGGAGAGTGTATATACAGCCGTTCTATTTCAGCCCCACACCAGACGCTGTTTAAGCGCACCATCCCGTTCGTTCTCAGCATGTCAGAATTATGTAATGAAACACATTTAATTACGTGATGACATCAATTTGATGTGCGATGCAAAATGAAATCCAATCATCTGCCCATTACTGCACTGGGACGATGCTGCGAGGGCCCATAACACTCCAGCTGGGCCGCTGATGCTCGGGGAAAAGGACGCTCGCTCATTACTCTGTTCTTCTGAGCGCTCTTGGCCTTTTGCAGGTAAACACTTATGATGATGTCACCAAATTGCAGTCATTGGCTAAGCACAGGAGGTGCTGTCGGAGGGACGGCCACTCAATAGTTTGGCTACGAGACTGCAGGGTAAAGAAACCATGTACAAGACGAAATGTTCTTTGTACCTTTTCTGAACAAACACCTTCTTTAAGACGAGGAAGACCACCATAGAAAGAGAGTGTAGGGGCACAGGCTGTTGCTTTGATTGAAATGAGGGTACTTAGCTGGGATTTGGTCTCATATGTACCCCATATTTATCATGCATATAAGTGCATGGTATGCATACTTAACACAGACTAATTGCCGGGCCGACACTGGCTGCGTAGAATCCTCACCAATGGGGAGCTTGGGACCAAAAAATGGACATGAGGGACCCAGAACCTTATGAACATGGACTGTCTGGACTAGCAGATAACCATGAAGCTATTGGGGGCTATGTCAAATGCCAGGCACAGGCTAGAGAGGTATAAAATGAGGTGGGGTGTTGGTGATCATCATCCAACATCCTGACCTCATTAACAGCGCTCTTGTTGCTGAATGCAATCAAATCCTGACAGCAATGCTCCTCCAAAGCCTAGTAGAAAGCCTTCTTCTTCCCTGTGTTGTTGAGACAGTTACTCCAACAAAAGCAGGATCAGCTCTTTTTAATACACTTGATTTCAGAAGACAAAATGAATGAGGTGTCCCAATACTTTTGTCCAATGATAATATGCCCTGTATGTATTATTAAGGTAATTTACTAGTGTTGGTAAATTGGTAAATATTTAATAATCTCTCACATACACACGTACATTGTCCCACAACTTCCTAATGTATTAGATGTGAGGGACCCAGGACCCTATGAACACAGTTTGTGACTAACACTGTGACAACGTGACTATGGTACAGTAGGGATGCTAATGCTGCCGTAGTGATGATGGGTGAGGCCAGTGGCCAGGGCAACAAAATGGTACAGTAGGGATGCTAATGCTGTGGTAGGGATGCTAATGCTGCGATAGTGATGCTAATGCTGCACTAGGGATGCTGGGTGAGGCCAAGGGCCAGGGCAATAGTGATACTAATGGTACAGTAGGGATGCTAATGCTGCTGTAGTGATGCTCAGCGAGGTCAGCGGCCAGGGCAGTAGTGATACCTATGGTACAGTAGGGATGCTAATGCAGCGGTAGGGATGCTAATGCAGCGGTAGGGATGCTAATGCTGCGGTAGTGATGCTGGGCGAGGTCAGTAGTCAGGGCAGTAGTGATACCTATGGTACAGTAGAGATGCTAATACTGTGGTAGGGATGCTAATGCAGCGGTAGGGATGCTAATGCTGTGGTAGGGATGCTAATGCTGCGGTAGTGATGCTAATTCTGTGGTAGTGATGCTGGGTGAGGTCAGTGGTCAGGGCAGTAGTGATACCTATGGTACAGTAGGGATGCTAATGCAGCAGTAGGGATGCTAATGCAGCGGTAGGGATGCTAATGCTGCGGTAGGGATGCTAATGCTGCAGTAGGGATGCTCGGTGAGACCAGTGGCCAGGGCAGAAGTGATTCTAATGCAGCGGTAGGGATGCTAATGCTGCGGTAGGGATGCTAATGCTGCGGTAGGGATGCTAATGCTGCGGTAGTGATGCTAATGCTGTGGTAGTGATGCTGGGTGAGGTCAGTGGCCAGGGCAGTAGTGATACTAATGGTACAGTAGGGATGCTAATGCTGCTGTAGGGATGCTAATGCTGTGGTAGTGATGCTGGGTGAGGCCAGCAGCTAGCGCGGTAGCAATATCAGTGCTGCTGTACCAATGCTAATGCACCGTAGAAATGCTACTCCAAGAAAAGCAGGATAGACTCGAGCAGGTGTCCCAATACTTTTGTCCATATCATGTATGTGTGTATAAGTGTAGAAGTACCTGTATATAGTAATAATAATAATATTAAAATGTCCTCTATGTATTGTTAAGGTTATTAATTGGGGTTGATAAATTGGTGGATGTTTATCACTCCCTCACACACACACACACACACACACACACACTCACTCACTGCCACGGCCCTACAACTTAGGCTCACTTAAAGACCCCTTGGCCATCCTGACATCCTACCCATGGCGGATAGCCGCCTGTCCCCAGTGTCCTCGTTCTTGAAAACCAAAATATGGCCCAATTGGGTGTAAAATCAGCCAGTGTTCCAGAGGCAGCCCTGCTTTCTGTCCGACTCGTGTACTAAAAGGAGCACAGCCACTCAGACGAGAATCCTGCTGCCTTACTTGAACATGCTGATATAATGTGTGGGGAGTAATGAGTCAGTCGTCTCTACTCAGGCGGCCCACGCCACCTCATTTCCTCACACGCTTTACTATTTCAACTGACCTTGCCGTCCACGCTGCCGTCATGACCTCACCACTGGTCACAGTGGGAGTTTAACAGGAGGACAGGAGAGAGAGAGGCAGAACGGCAGACAGACAAAGGCTATTACTTCAATACACACACACACACACACACACACTGAGAATCCAATCCGAGACATCCATCAATATGCACTCCTGAGATTTCCCTTTATTATTACTGGAGTAATATTTTTAAGGCCCCCCGAAACACACACACACACACACACACTCTCACACACTCCTTACATAAGAGATGCGAGGCTGGAAGTGGTGAAATTCTTCTCTGCTAGGTGAATTTATACGTTCCAGTAAATGTGAGGGAAGCAGTGGGATGGGGTAGGTGGGGGTCCTCCTTTCAATAGAAATTGTATGACCGTTCCTTTTACGGCAGCATTGTGAAGCATTTCTACTTTAACGTAGCAGCTTCAGGATCATGCTGATGCTCCACTGACTGTAACAGGGAGAACGGCGCCTCGGCCGGAACGCTGCTACTGCACTATGGAGCTCTGGTGGAGCTGCACGACGAGACCCTCTCTCCAGAACTGCTGTAACGCTCATATTAGTGTAAAATGTCAAATTTAGAATCTCATGAACATGGACTAGCAGATAACCATGAACCTATTGGGACCATGGCGAATGCCAGGCGTGGGCTAGAGGGGTGTAAAGCCCCCCAGCATTGAGCTGTGGAGCAGTGGAAGAAGAGTTGATCATACAACCTCACAGCAATGCTCCCCGAACTCTAGTAGAAGGCCTTCTTCTTCCCTGGACAGTAGAGACACAGTTACTCCAACATAAGCAGAAACTTTTTTTAATACCCTTGATTTCAGAAGAAACAATGAATGAGCAGGTGTCCCAATACTTTTGTCCAATGATAATATGCCCTGTATGTATTATTAAGGCCATTTATTTGTGTTGGTTAATGGGTAAATGTTTAATACTCCCTCACACACACACACCAGTGTGCCAGTGTCCCACAACTTCCCATATGTATTAGATGCGAGGGGCCCAGGACCTCGTGACGACCGCGATAGCGTTCCTAACAGCATGGTAGGGATGCTACCACCACAGGAGTGATGCTGGGCGAGGCCAGTGTAAAATCCTGTAGTATTACTCAGTCCATCGTTCTGGCTCTCTCAGCTTGTCCAGAAATGCATGTGTAAAGAATGTCCTTAAGTCTGTACTGTAGGGGGAGCCCAGGAGCAAAAAGTATCTGGAGTACCTAATTTATGGAGTATGCCCTCTCTGTACATCTAAAAAATGCAGGACATGCCACTACAGGCACTGCATTTCCCATAATTCATCAGAATTATGCTTTAGCAAAGGCTTGATTTATGCTAGCTAGTAAAAGGGGCTGATGTTGCTAAGATAATCACAATTTCACATATAGTTTTATTCTGCAGAGGAAATATTTCATGCATGTGTGACAGTAATGCCACTACCATAATAATAATAATAATAATAATAATAAATAATAATAATAATTATCAGTATTATTATTAATAACTAGTAATATTATCACTAGCATTATTATTATTAAAAGAATAATAATGATATGGTAATGATAGTATAATAGATTATAAATAATAGTAATATTATTACGCAAGCAAAGGGGTACAGCTGTACCCCACTACAACAATTAGTCTAGAAACAACCCTGTTAATGGGTGTGTGGAGGCGGGGCTTAGTGAGGGTAGAAAACCACTAATAAGAGCCTCTTCTGCTTCCTACAGTGTTGCAGCTCCCAGTTGGAGAATCAACATTAGGTAGACCTACAGAAGCTCTAGGGGCACCCACTTTTTGACCACTAGGGGCGCACTAGCAAATCTGAAACAGTATATTATGAGCAGTATGTATGACTTTAAGACTGATATAAGTAAAGGAGCTTTGTCCTGATTGGCTGTCCTGTATTGCACCTAAATCCAAGCTCAGTGTCGGCTGAAACACTTCTTATAATGTTTTATAGTGTGAGTGGGCGGGTCCAGGCGGCTGTAATATCAATAGTTGTGTAGATCTAAATTCACTGTTTTTTCAGGGCCAGTGTGCACACTGTATGTGGATTGGCGAGCGTATGGTGTTTTGTCAGCGTATGGATGTCAACCAGAGTCAGTGATGGGATCAGGAAGGATTAGGCATGGTCTTCATCTGCACACTGGGCCTAGATGGGACCCATGTGAGACTCAAGCTGGGCTATAACGATGTAGCCCTTTTGGGAAGCCCAACTGGTACCCAGTGACAAAGTACGTACCAATCCAGTCAGAGCTCATGTCCACCTGGAACCCACCTGGACCCCACCTGAAACCCACCTGGAACCCACCTAGACCACGTTCCAACCATGTGAGCCCCACAGAAAATGCCTATAGACCCCAGAGAGTTAGAATAATTGATGAAATTTAATTTTAAGTCAAGTAAGGTACCAGTGTTCTTCTCCCAGGCCGAAGCACGATGCCGTTTGGAGGTCAGTGTGAGTTATGTTATGCAAGCCTTACGCTGTAGACTGTACGAGTGTGAGCAGATAGGAAATAAAACACATTTCCAGTTTTCTTAACACCCTCTTGACCCAGTTTCAAAGTGACCTCACTGCGACCCCCGCCTGAATGGTGTTAGAAGACTTTGAAGTACCTTCAGCACCAGATATGAACTCAGCTTGACCCTGACTTTAATGACTTCACTTCACCCTTTGTCACGGCCACTGCACTGGCCAAGCACTCAAGACCAGACCTTAGAGGTGTAGAGCTGTTTTCTACATCAGGTTTGCAAGGCTGACTCACAAAACATGTTATATAGGGTTTTTTCCCTGAATGGATCTCTAGCTCAATGGTTCTTCTCCATCCAGCTGGCCACCAGCATCAGTGAACATCACTTGATATCTGGCTGGAGGTAGGTTGTGACGACAGGTCACCAAAATTCAATGTAAGGAGGCCGTCTAACACCATAATGACAACAGCTGACGTTGACTTTTTTGTTGGTTTAAGTTGTGATGTTAAGTAACCAACATCCAACATCTTTCAAACGTCTGATGCTGGCGTAAAATATCAACATTAAGTTGAAAGGTTTGGTGACCGAAACTCAACATCTAATAAACTTTATAACGTAAATTCTAACGTTTATAGAGAAAGAATTGGTGTTGGTTGTAAGTCAGGGTGTTAAGTAATCAAAATTACTGACGTTAGTTACTGACAGATATGTGACTTAGATTTCCAACCACAATTCAACATCTGTTCAACGTTTAGTTTTGACGTAAACTCGATTTTCATTTGCAACTTCAATTCAACATTTTTGTATCATTGGGGCTTAATGTTAACCCAGTGTTGGTTACTGTCAGAAATATGACTTTGATCTCCAAGCAAAATTCAACGTCTGTAAAATGTTGGGTTTTGACACCAACTACAATCCCACGTCTATGTAACGTTGGAGTTTATTGATAACACAATTTCTTTTACTGAGAGATATATGACTTTGATTTCCAACCACAATTCAACATCTGTCTAACATTGGAGCTTGATGTTAACTCAATGTTGGTGACTAAAAGATATGTGACCTTTTGGGGTGATATGTGGGGCCTAATGTTAACCCAATGTTAGTTACTGATGAATATGTTACTTGGATTTTCAACCAAAATTCAACATCTGTCTAACGTTGGGTTTTGACATCAACACGTTTTTCATTTTCAAACAAAACTGGTTGATCCCAACCTATGCTGCAAACATTGCTTCAAAATGTACAGTTCACTCCTTATTCCAGACTGGAATTAGACCGTTAGACTGTTCCAGCGGTTAGACCGTAGGGCCGGTTTACAGCTGTGACCTTACACTACATACAAACACAGTTCTGAGTAAATTTACCTTCCTTTCTTTCTCAGACACAGAAATGTAGACGGCTTCACAGCTCTAGAGTGGAGTGACTGTCTAACTGCCTGCTTGACAAGAGACTCACGAGGTCATAAGATCAAATCCCATCAACACCACAGCCCTTCATGGTCAGGCCTCTCCCAATGTGATAGGATGGGAATACACAGTAAACTGATTGAGGGGGTGGAGCCACAGACTAAACATCTAAACAACACAGTATTTAAGCAGTTTCAGCTGCAGCTCATTTACTGATGTGTTTGAGGCAAGAATTTTACCTTTTTTACGCTATAGCAACTCAAAGAACCTTCAGAATGCATTAAAGTATTGGGAATTCTCTGGGTAATGAGAATCAGGAACCTGGAAATATTAAAACTATATATAAAATATATATATAACTATATATATAACTAAAATATATATAAAAAAATATTTTTTTTATTAGAGTGTAGCTTGTAACACAAATATAAAGAACTTTGGGTAAGAGG
Organism: Salminus brasiliensis; assembly: GCF_030463535.1. Taxonomy (NCBI): domain Eukaryota; kingdom Metazoa; phylum Chordata; class Actinopteri; order Characiformes; family Bryconidae; genus Salminus; species Salminus brasiliensis. The sequence goes on along the minus strand of NC_132878.1, from coordinate 6,013,459 downwards.
CAGCTGAGCTGTAGCTCGTTAGCATCGCTCTGAATCCCAAAATGAAAAATGGGACACAGCCTTGTGGGCCACAAGCGACCCAGTTGAGACAAGGCCATCCAGTCACATCTGTGAGAACGTGGGACATGAGCAGACTCAGTTCAGACATAAAAAGGCATCAGATCAAACACTCAAATCAAATCAAAGACATCCTGTTTCTGAAGATTCTGAATGAGTGAATGGCCACACAGCCACACTGGCGGCATGGAGCTCTGAATTCCAGGCCTAGGCTGAACTTCTGAATGACAGAAGCGAATGAGTGATTGCATTGACCCCTTAAAAAGCCCATGACCCGCTGATGAACCAAAAGTGTCTATTACCAAAAAGCAGCTCCACCAGTTTGTACAGAAGCCCCTGTTGTTGCTGAGTAATACACCTTAGTGTGTAATAGGCCTTTGAGTGTTAAGGGGTTAACCTTTTTTCCACATCCCCCCTAGAGATCAGTCCACCTGCAGATTGAAATGTGATACACATACTAAAACAGATCAGTGTGTTGAATCCACCAGCACTTTCTGATCCATTTATAAAAGACTATCTGGGCCCCATCTTACACCCTGATGCTCATTGCTATTTCACACCCCACCAAAAGTCTATTTTCACGCCCTCCGCCTGCATCGTTTAAACAGCAATGCTGCTTGTGAATATACACTGCTCAAAAAAATAAAGGGAACACTCAAATAACCCATCCTAGATCTGAATGAATGAAATATTCTCATTGAATACTTTGTTCTATACAAAGTTGAATGTGCTGACAACAAAATCACACAAAAATCATCAATGGAAATCAAATTTATTAACCAATGGAGGCCTGGATTTGGAGTCACACACAAAATGAAAGTGGAGAAACACACTACAGGCTGATCCAACTTTGGTGTAATGTCCTTAAAACAAGTCAAAATGAGGCTCAGTATTGTGTGTGGCCTCCACGTGCCTGTATGACCTCCCTACAACACCTGGACATGCTCCTGATGAGGTGGCGTATGGTCTCCTGAGGGATCTCCTCCCAGACCTGGATCCGCCAACTCCTGGACAGTCTGTGGTACAACGTGACGTTGGTGGATAGAGCGAGACATGATGTCCCAGATGTGCTCAATCGGATTCAGGTCTGGGGAACGGGCGGGCCAGTCCATAGCTTCAGTGCCTTCATCTTGCAGGAACTGCTGACACACTCCAGCCACATGAGGTCTAGCATTGTGCTGCATTAGAAGGAACCCAGGGCCAACCGCACCAGCATATGGTCTCACAAGGGGTCTGAGGATCTCATCTCGGTACCTAATGGCAGTCAGGCTACCTCTGGCAAGCGCATGAAGGGCTGTGCGGCCCTCCAAAGAAATGCCACCCCACACCATTACTGACCCACTGCCAAAGCGGCATGCTGAAGGATGTTGCAGGCAGCAGATCGCTCTCCACGGCGTCTCCAGACTCTGTCACATCTGTCACATGTGCTCAGTGTGAACCTGCTTTCATCTGTGAAGAGCACAGGGCGCCAGTGGCGAATTTGCCAATCCTGGTGTTCTCTGGCAAATTCCAAGCATCCTGCATGGTGTTGGGCTGTGAGCACAACCCCCATCTGTGGACGTCGGGCCCTCATACCATCCTCATGGAGTCAGTTTCTAACCGTTTGTGCAGACACATGCACATTTGTGGCCTGCTGGAGGTCATTTTGCAGGGCTCTGGCAGAGCTCCTTCTGTTCCTCCTTAAACAAAAGCGGTCCTGCTGGGTTGTTGCCCTCCTATGGCCTCCTCCACATCTCCTGGTGTACTGGCCTGTCTCCTGGTAGTGCCTCCAGCCTCTGGACACTACGCTGACAGACACAGCAAACCTTTTTTCGCATTGATGTGCCATCCTGGATGAGCTGCGCTACCTGAGCCACTTGTGTGGGTTGTAGAGTCCGTCTCATGCTACCACGAGTGAAAAGCACCACCAACATTCAAAAGTGATCAAAACATCAGCCAGAAAGCATAGATACTGAGATGTGGTCTGTGGTCCCCACCTGCAGAACCACTTCTTTATTGAGTGTGTCTTGCTAATTGCCAATAATTTCCACCTGTTGTCTATTCCATTTGCACAACAGCATGTCAAATTGATTGTCAATCAGTGCTGCTTCCTGAGTGGACAGTTTAATTTCACAGAAGTTTGATTTACTTGGAGTTATATTGTGTTGTTTAAGTGTTCCCTTTATTTTTTTGAGCAGTGTATCTACGCTGATGGGTGCGGTGGTCTCGAAATGAGGAGTGTTTTCATTTCTGGCGTATTGCTGTGCATCTTGGCACCGGAAAACACAGGAGGAGCTCCACTGACTGAAAACAGCCTAGGCAGACGTTCATCAACAGTCAGACGTTCGTTGCTATCACTTGGCAGTGAATTGTCAGCACAGGCACGTGCTCAGCTTGTACACCCCTGCTTGTTATGCACACATGGACACACAGCAGTGCACAAACCCATAGGCAGCTAGGCAAAGTTTTACATCAACAGAAATACAAAATAAAATAACATTATTTTAGAGGTGAGGTGCTCCACTGCATCTGCAAGCCTTCCCCTACTCTGAAATAGCAATCCGTCAAAGTCAGTCAGACCGCACTTGGCTTTTAAAGGGAACTGCAAGTGACACCCTGATTGGTTTATTACTGCATGTTACTACCCAAAACAAACACACCCATGATTAATTAAGAGACTTTTGAGCGTTTCGAGCCAGACAAGGCGAACTTTTCCCATCGTTACCATAGCAAAGACACACCGACACGCCCCCTAAATCAAGCTGCACGGTGCAGGGTTGGCGGCTCGCCTGAAGATCACTAAAATGGGGCCCATTGTCTTGTTGGATGCGCTATGTTTTTTCCTAAATGAGCACACTAGCTTATTCATTGTTGTTATGGTTATTGTTGTTGCCAGCATGGTCGTGTGGCTAACAGTAACATTGGGCCTTATTCATTAACTGTTATTAAGATCTCACAGGTTTCACGAAGAATCTAATCCTCAACAACATCGTCTTATTTGGGATTTGTCCAGTTTACGAGGATCCATAAGTTAAAGAGTGCTTTGTCTTAAGGGTTTTCTCAAGAATAAGTTTAAGAAAGAAATTCCTAAGAAGATATTGGTGATGGTAATGGTGCACGATGACTTTATCAAATTCAGATCATGACAAAAATATTGGGACACCTGCTCATTCATTGTTTCTTCTGGTTTCCTGCTTGTTTGTCCTGCTTTTATTGGAGTAAATGTCTTTAATGTCCAGGGAAGAATGTTATCTACTTGATTTTGGAGGAGGATTGCTGTAAGGATTTGATTGCATTAAGCGACAAGAGCGTTAGTGAAGACAGAATGTTGTTGCATGATGATCATCACCTCACCTCATCACCAACTTTACCCTTTCACCTTAACTCATCTCAAAAGCATTAGATGGAGCACTACAGAAGAACACAGTTCTTCCACTGCTCCACATTTCAATGCTGATAGGGGGCTTTACACCCCTCTATAGCCCACACCTGGCATTAGGCAGCATGGTGCCAACAGGTTCATGTTGGTTTACCTGCTCCAGAGAGTCCTATTCTATTGGCAGTACTTCTCTACAGGGACTAGACAGGCTATGTTTGTACATTAGAAGGAGCATCCACAAACATATACTGGACACATACTGTAGCTCTTCTTCTGTTTGCAAACATGAATGTGACATTGATTAAAAGTTGAGAATCTGGACTGTCCACACGATATCTCCCCTAATTCAGTGGAACTATGAGTCAGACATAAATCATGCTAATTCACACCATGCTTTTGTAAGCACTGCTGGTAAGCGTAACTTAGACCATGTCTGTTTGGGTCACTGTTGCACTGACAACGATAAGATAAACAATACCCAGTACATGAGGTTATTAATCTAATTATAAACGAGAACAGTCCTGCACTTTTTAGCAGGTGTTAATTGACTCCAGATGTCGTTGTTCTTCTGCGACTGCTACATCAACACTGACTTTGCCTCCAGGATTGAAGATTGGAGGAAAAAAGGGATGGAAAACATACATTTCTTATCTGGAAAACAGGTCATCTTTAAAATGAACGGGTCTCCGGAGAAGAAAACATAATATTGAGTCGCCTGCTAGAGCAGGTACGTTTCACTGATTATATATTATTCCCAGAATCTGAGAAATGTGGGTTTTCAGTGGGAACGTCTTTCTTCCCAGAGGTTTCCAGGCCACTGCCTGGACTCTTCTTCTGAGAATTATCAGTTGACATGTGGAGGGGTGGAAAGAAACTGCTTTACCTCAACTCCGGTTTACCGGAACCAGAATGTGCTGAAATGCTGGACAAGCTCTGGATCACAGTTTTTGATGGTTTCTGTACTGAATATAAAGGAAAAGGTGCACATATCTGCCACTGCACAGCGAAATGTGTCCTTGGCATTTGACCCATCTGTGGTAGTGAACACACACACACACACACACACACACACACACACACACACACACACACACACACACACACACACACAACCAGAGTGGGGGGCAGCCAACTCCAGCACCCGAGGAGTAGACTGGGTGATTGGCCTTGCTTAAGGGCCCAACAGTGGCAGCTTGCCGAGCCCGGGAATCGAACCCACAAGCCTGTCATCAACAGCCCAGAGCTCTAACCACTGAGCCACCACTGCCACATATTTACATTTACATTTAGGGCATTTAGCAGATGCTCTTCTCCAGAGCGACTTACAAAAGTTCTTCACTATTTACCCAAGAAAAACCTCAGCTAGTTTAAATAGACTAAAAATTCAAAGATCCTCTAATCTTAGACTCTACTAAACACAAGTCAATATGGAGACCATAATACTCTTCTCTTAACCTGAGTACTCTTAGAAGAGGAGGGTCTTCAGTCTGGGTTTGAGGACAGCAAGCATCGGACACCCAGGGGAAGTTCGTTCCACCACTTCGGTGCAGGACAGAAAAAAGTCTGGACGCTCGTCTTCCGTGGATCTTAAAGGATGGCGGGTCTTGGTACAGATCAGCTTTTGACCATTATCATCAAGTACAAAGGGGCTGGCTGGTCCAGTCCTGGCTTTGTAGGCCAGAGTCAGGGTGAATCTGATGACCTGGGCAGCAGCTACAGGAAGCCAGTGAAGAGAGAACGCAGCAGAGGAGGAGATGAGCATGGCTGAACTTAGAAACATTGAAGACGACCCGACCCGTGCCACTGCATTCTGCAGAGGGAGACCAGTCAGAAGAGAGCTGCAGTGGTCAAGTGACGAGAGACTGAACAAGCACCTGGAGCACCTGGTTTCCTGGAAATTAGGGAATTTGACATAGCTTGAAGACTAATGTTGATACATTTTGAAAACGCCCACATTTCTCCTAAAATGTTGCAAAAACAGCCCAGTTTAGAAATAATTGGTTTTGTGATATAGTATATACCTACTCAACTTACTGTAGTTTAGCCCCGCCCATTCCTGCTAAAGTTATAAAGAGTGTTTTAGGCTGGACTGCTTTATGAAAGAGGCTCAGAATAGGGCATCCAATCACACAGAGGTCATTTGCATATATATATATATATATATATAAATATATATATATATATATATATATATATATATATATATATATATATATATATATATGGGACAGTAACAAACCCATCTAGTTGGGTTAAGAATACCAAAATGCACTGCAGTGCTGAGAATGACCCACCACCCACCACCCTGCTCTGTAGTGGTCAGTCCTTTGGGGTCCTGAGTAACTGGGTAAAAGGAGGCTAATTACAAAGTATGCAGAAAAACAGATGGATACAGTCTGGAAAATTATTTAATGAAAGTTTAATGAACAGACTGTAGCCATTGGTTGTTTTGGATGCTTCGTCTCTTCAGATGCATCGTACCACCACAACTTTTTCTGCTCAAGTGTTATAATCATAATATATAATCATAATAACCTATATAATCATAGTAAAGATGGTAAAAAAAGAATAATAAAAAGAAACTTACTTACTTACTTACTTAATAGATTATTTGCTATTATTATTATTATTATTATTATTACTTATTGTGTTTTAGGCTGGACTGCTTTATGAAAGAGGCTCAGAATAGAGCATAACAGAGCAAATAGAGTCCATATGTGTAACATACACAGATCAGCCATAACATTAGCATTAATACTAATCCTGAGTAGGCTCCCCTTGTGCCTACACAACATATCTGACCATTCCGAACATGGACTCCATAAGACCTCTGAAGGTGTCCTGCTGTGGTCTCTGGCACCAAGATATCCTTCAAGTCCTGTAAGTTGTGAGGTGGGGCCTCCATAAGCATCACTGGCCCTGCTGCTTCCTCACCAGTTGGTAGGCACAGCCTACCAGGAACACCCCACAAGACAAGCTCTCTCATTGGCCGGCACTTAGTGAGCAGAGTCATAGTAAGCCAAATTTCCAGTGGGTGGGGCCAGTTTTATGAGAAAATGTCAGCCTACAACTTATGGAACTTCTGGAAGTTCTAGATAATGTTCGTTTTAAAATGTCTTTTCCTGTCCAATAAATTCAGAGCTGACTCGCAAGTGGATCCATACTGTTCTCAGATCAGGCAAAGTGATTGAGGTGGTCCAAAGGAATAAGGCACTGTCACTATGATCGGAGGTTCGAATCCCGGTCATTCTGCTAGCCAGTTTTCAGCCGAGGCCCTGAGAGATTGCTATTGGCCTTGCTCTGTCCAGGGTGGGTAGATGGCACTTTCTGGCCGGCACTGTGGTCTGCCGGCTGCTGCATCAGAGCTAGCTACAGGTTTCCTCCGGATGCGTTCGTTGCCTGGTGGCGTTGCATCGACAGCAGTTCAGAGAAAGGAGGCGTGCATGTTGGTCTTCACCCTGGGAGAATTGCATAGGGGGAGAATATGTTTGGGTTAGTTATTAAAATTGGGGAATAAGTGGGAAAAAAAAGAATTAAATAAATTAATTACTAATTAGGACTGTACTTGGTTAGATAGTTCTGCTGATCCTGATGTTCGTCCTGTACAGTTTTGATGTAACTGTGTCCAGATTTTCCGGCATGTGTCAAATTATTTGCACCGGGTTCGGTGTGTAACAGTCGTCGGACAAACCAATGATAGACATAATGTTAATAGAGTGAAAAAAAATACTGTGGCGTCCGTAAGTGACCTTTAGCTTCTGAGATTGATGTAAATAAAGCATAATATTATTATAACTGATGATTTAACGACACTGTCCCTCTGCAACCCCTGGCCCACTGACATTTACAGACATTCCCAGGTGTTTTCATCCTGCTGCCAAATCATACACCCTCAAAACATCTTCCAGTAGGAACTCAGCACTTGAAGCGAGGTCGAGCCAGATCCCAAGCCTGTCGCAGTGCTTTTCCATTGCTCATCACTCATGAACCTTCTCCAGCATCCAAGAGCGCTGCTTTTATTATGGCTCTGTGTGAAGGTTTCCATAGAGATGATAACACCTCACATGTTTTGCTTTTGTTAAAACATGAAACCTTTACAGAACCTTGCGGTCCAGTGTGCCGTAAATTCACAGTCAGTGAGTTTTTTGGGCTTTAGTAAAGCTCTACAGCTCTGCAGTGCTATGCTCAGCGGGGGACGAGTTGTTTTTGGCTGGGTGTTAATTGGGAGCATATGAGGAAATGGTCTATTCTTAACGTTTCATTTCATCTCATCACCCACTCACAGTGACTGACTCCCCCCCACCCCCGAACCCCAGTTCGTCCTCCGACCCACGGAGCGCTCTGCCGGGCCTCTGTAGGGGTGAAGGACATCAGGCTGTTGGGTTTTGGTTTATGAAAGGAATCTGGCAACCCACAGAACAGTGTCAGAGTCATAAACAGGAAGTTTTCTTTGGACAGATCACCTTACAATACACATTGAATTCCTTCATATACAACCACATGTCCAAATGTTTGTGGACACCTCATCTAACTAATGCATTCAGCTACATACTTTAAGTTGCACCCATTGCTGACCGTGTAGAATAGTACTGCTAATATATAGGATAGATATAGGACTCTCTGGAGTAGATCAACATGCTGCCTAATGCCAGGCGTGGGCTATAGAGGGGTATAAAGCCCCCCAGCATTGAGCTGTGGAGCAGTGGAAGAACTGTGTTCTCTGGAATGATGGATGGTGAAGCTCCATCCAGTACTTTTGGGATGAGTTGGGGAGTTGGGGATGAGGTGGGGTGCTGATCATGTAATATCCAACCTCAAAAATCAAACATTTCAATACCCTTGGTTTCAGAGGAAACATTGAAAAAGCAGGTGTCCCAATACTTTTGTCCATATAGATGACATCTGTAGATACAGATGTGACACAGAGATTGCATAGCTCGCACTAATCTGTCTAACATTATACGTTCAGTGATTTAGTCGTGGCTTGTGGCATGTGACTGGCTTATGTCTGCTAATGTGAATGTGAAGCTATTCCTGCTGCAAATTAGGGAAGCGTCTATTTTTGTCTGCGAAGTTCATGAATCATGAAGGCAATGGGCGTGTGTGGGAGGGGGTTCTTTTTTGGCAATAAATATTTAAAAAAAACACTGTAGTGAATCAAAATCACACCCATGGATCAGATACTGGTCTAGAAACCCTCTCGTTTTTATTCGTAAGCTGTATTTTTCTATTTGGCATGTCTCTGGATTGAAGCTCAAACATGTTTAAGCCACATGTCAACACATTAGGTTTCATTTTACAGTTCTTCTGAGTTAAAAGTGCAGTATGGACTGTTTCCACAAGGCCCGGAAGCTGCTTTGTGGTGTTCTAGCGACCTCTACTGGACAGTAGAGAAAGTTCAGGGTGCTGTAAGATGATTTGTAGACTTTCCTGAGCATTTCTAAATTCCTCATCCTCATTCAACCCAAAGTGCCACTTATAATGACCACTGCAGTCTCAGAATTACTCAACCCCTCAGTACTTTAGTAGACCTGCTGCAAGCGTGATGCATAGCCAGACTCCATCTAAGCATCTAAGCCCGTTCCATGAGGGCAGTGGCCTCCAGTCCACTAATGGTCTTGTGTTTACTGCTGCAACCGCCTTCTTCAAATCCCACCAAAGATCTTCTATGGGCTTCAATTCAGGCGACTGTGACGACCACTCCAGAATCTTCCAGAACTTCTTCTGAAACCTAGGCTGAAAAGAGCACCCTGCTTACAGTGAAGCATGGCGGTGGTGCTCTAAAAATGGAGACCTGCGGCGTGTGGAAAGAGGGCAAGATGGATTCAGTCAAGTATCTGGAAATCCTGGGCGGAATCCTCATGCCTTCTGAGAGGAAGCTGAAGCTTGGGCATCATTGGACCTTTCGCCAGGACAATGATCCCAAGCTGAAGGCTGGGTTACAGAAGAAGTCCTGGAAGATTCTGGAGCGGTCGTCACAGTCGCCTAAGAACCCAAGAATATTAGTGAACTGGAGGCCACTGGAGGTCCAGAGTCAAGTACTAAAGACGCTTGTCCTGAAGGGGTTAAGTAATTCTCAGTGGGGGTTGAATAACGATGAGTGCAGCTGTATATGATATAGTTCCTAGTTCCTTTTTTGGGGTTATTTTTAATTCTGTTGCATTGGTGACAGAGCCTGGACTGTTTTACTCTTGCTCAAACTTCTCACTTTGGCTTTTTGGCGTTTCATTTTAGATCAAGGACCTAAAAAGAGAACAACAGTCTGGCCAGTTCAAGCAGGTCAAGCTTAGCTCTGGACCAGCATAGGGTGTTTGAGTTTGATGGTTTAGCTGGCCTAGCACCAAGCTAGACCACCAGTATGACCAAGCTTGACCATGCTGGTCGACCAGCATTACTAGCATCATCACCAAGCTGGTCCACCAGCTTTTCCATTAAACCACCTTGAGCATTAAAGACCAGCTTAGACCATCCGAAACCTGCGACTTTTCAGGATCTAACAGGGCCTGTCCACTCCAGCTCGTTACAGAAAGTCTAAGCTGGTCTTTGATGGTCAAGGTGGTTGAAAAGCTGGTCATCCAGATAAAAAAAACTCTATACCTATACCTTTACCCTATGCTGAAAATATGAACAGCCGGTTGCTTTCATATGGGCTTAGCTGGTCAGGCTGGGTCTGCCAACAACACCCACCAGGCTCTGTCACTAGGAGCAGTTAAGCTACTGCAAGGACAAAGGCTTATTTAACTCCATATATATTTATTTATTGATAAAAGTTGCCAAACCATCTATACTGATGAAGTGCTCTGATCATAATCATAATGTAATAATGATGGTGTGGTAGAACTTAATGTAGACATGGCAGTAATGAGAGTATGTTGGTTAATAGTGGTAAGATTAATATTGGCAGATAGTTAAAAGTCTGTTTAGGTTTTAACATGGTCATGTGTGTGTGTGTGTGTGTGTGTGTGTGTGTAATAAAATATATATAAATATTGTCGCTACCTGTATACACACAGTATTGTACTGTATTGTAAAGTGTTGTACTGTACTGTCCTGTATTGTACTGTACTGTACCGTATTGTGTTGTATTGTATTGTCCTGTACCATATTGTACTGTACTGTGTTGTATTGTATTATACTGTATTGTATTGTGTTGTACTGTACAGCAGTGTATTGTACTGTATTGTGTTGTACTGCACGGCAGTGTATTGTGCTGTATTATATTGTATTGTGTTGTATTGTACTGTATTATATTGTATTGTGTTGTACTGTACTGTATTATACTGTATTCTGTTGTACTGCACTGCAGTGTATTGTACTGTATTATACTGTATTGTGTTGTACTGTACTGTATTATACTGTATTGTGTTGTACTGCACTGCAGTGTATTGTGCTGTATTATATTGTATTGTGTTGTATTGTACTGTATTATATTGTATTGTGTTGTACTGTACTGTATTATACTGTATTCTGTTGTACTGCACTGCAGTGTATTGTACTGTGTTATATTGTATTGTGTTGTATTGTACTGTATTATACTGTATTGTGTTGTACTGCACTGTATTATACTGTATTGTGTTGTACTGCACTGCAGTGTATTGTACTGTATTATATTGTATTGTGTTGTATTGTACTGTATTATACTGTATTGTGTTGTACTGTACTGTATTATACTGTATTGTGTTGTACTGCACTGCAGTGTATTGTACTGTATTATATTGTATTGTGTTGTACTGTACTGTATTATACTGTATTGTGTTGTACTGCACTGCAGTGTATTGTACTGTATTATATTGTACCATATTTTGTTGTACTGTATTGTGTTGTACTGTATTATACTGTACCATATTTTGTTGTACTATATTGTACTGTATTATACTGTACTGTATTTTGTTGTACTGTATTGTACTGTATTATACTGTACTGTATTTTGTTGTACTGTATTGTGTTGTACTGTATTGTAATGTACCACATTTTGTTGTGCTGTATTGTGTTGTACTGTATTATACAGTACCATATTTTGTTGTACTATATTGTACTGTACTGTATTATACTGTGCTGTATTATTCTGTGCTGTGCTGTATTGTACTGTGCTGTATTGTACTGTAATGTATTGCAATGTATTATACTGTAATGTATTGTACTGTACTGTATTATACTGTGCTGTATTGTACTGTATTATACTGTGCTGTATTGTACTGTATTATACTGTACTGTACCGTATTATACTGTGCTGTACTGTATTGTACTGTGCTTTATTGTATTGTACTGTGCTTTATTGTATTGTACTGTATTATACTGTGCTTTGTTGTATTGTACTGTGCTTTATTGTACTGTGCTGTATTGTACTGTATTATACTGTGCTTTATTGTATTGTACTGTATTGTACTGTGCTGTATTGTACTGCATTATACTGTGCTTTATTGTACTGTACTGTTCTGTTATACTGTGCTGTACTGTACTGTGTTGTATTGTGTTATATTGTACTGTATTGTTCTGTGTTATATTGTACTGTATTGTTCTGTGTTATATTGTGCTGTACTGTACTGTGTTGTATTGTGTTATATTGTACTGTGTTGTTCTGTGTTATACTGTGCTGTACTGCACTGTGTTGTATTGTGTTATATTGTACTGTGTTGTTCTGTGTTATATTGTGCTGTACTGTACTGTGTTGTATTGTGTTATATTGTACTGTATTGTTCTGTGTTATATTGTACTGTATTGTTCTGTGTTATATTGTACTGTATTGTTCTGTGTTATATTGTGCTGTACTGTACTGTGTTGTATTGTGTTATATTGTACTGTATTGTTCTGTGTTATATTGTACTGTATTGTTCTGTGTTATATTGTGCTGTACTGTACTGTGTTGTATTGTGTTATATTGTACTGTATTGTTCTGTGTTATACTGTGCTGTACTGTACTGTGTTGTATTGTGTTATATTGTACTGTGTTGTTCTGTGTTATACTGTGCTGTACTGCACTGTGTTGTATTGTGTTATATTGTACTGTGTTGTTCTGTGTTATATTGTGCTGTACTGTACTGTGTTGTATTGTGTTATATTGTACTGTATTGTTCTGTTATATTGTGCTGTACTGTACTGTGTTATACTGTGCTGTACTGTACTGTGTTGTATTGTGTTATTTTGTACTGTATTGTTCTGTGTTATATTGTGCTGTACTGTACTGTGTTATACTGTGCTGTACTGTACTGTGTTGTATTGTGTTATTTTGTACTGTATTGTTCTGTGTTGTATTGTGCTGTACTGTACTGTGTTGTATTGTGTTATATTGTACTGTATTGTTCTGTGTTATATTGTGCTGTATTGTATTGTACTGTACTATAGTACTATATATTGTGTTATATTGTGCTGTGCTGTACTGTACTGTGTTATATTGTGCTGTATTAAACTGCATCCCGCTTTCTCTTTACTTGTATTCCGCCCCTGTGGACACTAGAGGGCGCAGGAGTCCATTACATTCCCCACTGCATTACTGGAAACCAGTGGAATCTCAGTGTCTGTAGGTTCCTGATAATCCAGGTGCTGGGAATTTTAAGATACTGGGAATCTGTGGAATAGCTCTGATACAGAATCACACACAGTTTCTCCTTTCTTCTTCAGTGCTCACTGTGAGACCATATAGATATTATCTCAAGCAGGGATGTAAAGAACTTAATTAATAAATGAGAATATGCATTATGTATGTTGACTGTGCTGCAGCCCATCTGCCCAGAACAGGATGTAACAGTGTTCAAATGCTGTTTGCATTTATATAAACTTTGAAAATTAAGAACTGAAAATTAATCAATTAACAATAATTACTTATAAGTATCTGTATCAAGTTCTTTTTTTCTAGTGTCAAATTGTTGTTGTTTTTTTCATCAGAAAGCAGAATATTATTTATCAATTTCATTCATCTGATTTGTATTGTTTAATTATTGATGTATTCAAGCAAATGCGCGATTCCGCGGCTTTGTACAGATTAATCCTCAATAATTGCATTTCTCGCTTTGCAAATTTCACAAATCGTAATTTTTTTTAGTTTTGTTTGTTTGAACTTGGCCGGTAGAGAGCGCTACAGCAGGGGACTTTTATTATGAATTAGAGCGCGAGAGAGAGAAGCGGCTCCATTAGAGAGTAAATAAAAGTCCCCCTGGAGAGGCTTCGTTTTACATTAAACACATGCATATATTTATTTAATTAATTAAATTTAGACATATAGACAGAATCGACGCTAATAATTGTTCTAATATATAAAAACAATCAAATAACGCAACAATAGTTTTTTTTTGTTAACGATTCAGGTGCGCATTACCGGCTGTTTATCATATCGTATTAATATTATTCATGTTCTGCAACTGAGGATAAACGGGCTACGGTTTTACGCAGTTTTTCATGCACGGCAAACACCTCTGAACACCCTCTCTCTCTCTGTCTCTCTCTCTCTGTGTGTATATATGAAGTGTATGATGGCGGAGCACCGCGCCCGCAGCACGGCGAAAACACACCGACCGACCGAACCAGTGCGCGCGCATATGTGCATATGTGTTGTGTTTTTAATATTATTATTTAATAAACACCATAGAAATGCATAATCGTGTGTTTCAAACATTAAAACATTGCAGTAAATAAAAAACAAATTCGCTTTTAATTATTTATTTTATTTATTTATTTTTTTTTTCTGATTTTGTTTTTTTTTTTTTTCTGGTTTCGTCATGCGGAGAGGAGGGAGGACTCTTCCTCACACCCTGCAAAAAAAAAAGAAAAAAATAAAATAAATAAAAAAAAAAAAAGAAAAGGGAAAAAAAAAAAAAAAAAAAAAATCATCCGCATGACCCCCGTGCCTGGGTTTGGTTTTGGGAGGAGGAGGAGAGGAGAGGAGGAGGAGGAGGAGGAGGAGGAGACGCAGCACTGCCTCTTTTTTTTTTTTTTTCCTTTTTTTCTCCTCTATTTTTTCTGAATTAGATTTATTCATTTCTACACTCCGGCGCCTTGCGGCTTGTCCACTCGCTGCTCCGGATTTTCTGCGTTTTTGTGGGTGAAACTGATGCAGCTCGGGTAAGCGCACTGATCACAGAACTAAACGCTTTTGGGAAAAAACTTCAGAATTTTTTTTTTTTCTGAAAATGTGAATGTTGCTTTTCTGCTCCCTGCCTCCTGCCTCGACTCGGGCTTTTTTTTTTTATTTCCTCCCTAAAAGCTTTTCAAGTCGAGTTTAGGCTAAAAAACGCACTTTTTAAATCCCGAGCGGGGCTTTTATTGTTGTAAATTTGTAGCTTTGCTCAGTGAAGAAAAGCTGGCCGACGGCAGGAAGGGGAGAGCGGCCAGCAGCAGAAGCGACGCAGCCATGTTTGCCCGCAGAAATCCGCTGTATTCGGCTCGTATTCGGCGATTAAGCCCCGCGTTTGAGCCGGTGCTTCGCCCCTGAGCGGCTGATCCCGCTGTTAGGAGGCTTATTTACGCACAGCGCTTCGTCTTTGTGCGGAAAAGGGGCGTTAGGTGTGATTAATCTCAGCCTCCTGTCTGAATGTCGTTTTCGTTTTTTTGTGTGGAGAAATTAGCGCCCCCTGCCGGCAGATATTCCCGAAAATTAAGAAATTGCAATTAATCTGATTGCAAATTCAGATTTTCTCTGTAATTCGTGAGTTAGTCTCGGTTTGGCCGCTAACCCGGCCTTGCCTGGTCTCCTGGAGGCTGTTTGGAGCCGGAGTGTGGCTGAAAGCAGGCAGATGCGCTGAGAGGCTGGAGGAGAGGCTGGATGTGGGAATCTGGGAGAATCTGAGCTGAGCTGCTGCTGCTGCAACAGCCTGCCTGCAGCTCTCTGGGCTCCTGAGCTCCTGAGCTTCTTCTGGGCTTCTGTGCACAAGAGCATTGATTTTTCTTCTGTTTGTTATTTTTTCCCTCCCTTTCCTCGCCTGCAAATATTGTAAAAGATCAATCAGCCTTATCCAGCATGCTGGAACAAAAATTGCAGTGTGTGTGTGTGTGTGTGTGTGTGTGTGTGTGTGTGTGTGTGTGAGACGGCCTAATTTTACTTCTATGGTGCTCTTAGATGTGCATTATGAATATTATGGCATTATGGTTAATGCTATAATTTATTATTATTATTGTTATTATTATTATGATTATATTGTAACACAGTAATCTAATAATTTTAAGGGCCAATTTTTTTTTGGGATGCAGTTGTGACACAGTATTACCTAGTAATGTAAAGGGCTACATGGGGGGGGGCGTTTTTTAAAATGTGTTTTGATTTACGAATGCGGCAATGTGGAAATATGTGGAACAGCATTATTTCCATGTAGATATCCATATATGTGATATACACATGTATGTATGTGTGTGTATATATATATATAATGTGTTTGTTATATATGTTATGTATAACTATGTTATATATGTTATGTGTATATATATATAAGTTTGTGTATCAGTGGTGGCTGCAAAAAGGCCTTATCTTACTTATGTGGTGCTATTAGATGTGCAGAAAGAATAGTAATAACATTATGCTTAATACTAAATTTATTATTATTATTATTATTATTATTAAAATGTGTTTTGCTTTAGGGATTCGACAATATGGAAATATGTGAAACGCCTATATTTCCATGTCCATATCCATGTGTGTATGCTTTCTCTCTGTATATATATATATATATATATATATATATATATATATATATATATATATATATGGTGCTCTTAGATGTGCGGAACGGACATTCATAACAGTATATACATATACAGTATATATATAACTATAGTTTAGTTAATACTACAGTTAGTATTACTATTTCTGATATTTATTATTATTATTATTATTATTATTACTATTACAGTGTGACACAGTATTACCTGGTTAGTTAAAGGCCCCATATCATGAAAAACTGCATTTTCCTCCTATTCTTTTTAAATGTGTTTTGCTTTAGGGATGCGACATCAGGGAAATATGTAGAACGCCAATATTTCCATGTCCAGATCCATGTGTATTCGTTCGCTCTCTCTCTTTCTCTCTCTCTCTGTATATCTATCTATCTATCTATCTATATACACATACATATACATATGTGTGTTTGTGTGTATGGATCAGTGGTGGCTGCAAGACGGCCTTATCTTACTTCTGCGGTGCTCTTAGATATGCAGAACAAATATTAATGACATTATGCTAAACATTATACATAATAAATGTACTATTATTATAGTAGTGTGGCTCAGTATTACCTGGTTATTTAAAGGCCCAATATCCCCAAAAAATGCATTTTCCTCCTATTTGTATGTGTTTTGCTTTAGGGATGCGACAATGCTGGAATATTTAGAACGCCAATATTTCCATGTCCAGATCCATCCATATATGTGATCTATATGTGTGTGTGTGTGTGTGTGTGTGTGTGTGTAGATCAGTGGTGGCTGCAAAAAGGTCTTCTCTTACTTCCGTGGTGCTCTTAGATGTGCGTAATAAATATTCTGACATTATTATTATTATTACGTATTTTGCTGCAGTGTTTTGCAGTAATGTAAAGGGCCCTTATCATTTCTTTATTTTTTTTTGTCTTTCATTTATTTATTTATTTATTTGTTTGTTTGTTTAATCGGGTTGTTTTAAGGCTGCAATGCTGTATGAATTTGCAGAAATCCCCAGATTTCCCCCTAAATATCGAATGTTTCCCCTCTCATGGGAGGCTGCAGAGAAGGGGGACCTCCGCTTCATTGTTATGAATTACACGCCTGATTAGATTTATGGGCTAATAGTGAAGCACAAAGGCCGCCTCTGTGTCGCTCGCAACTTCCCCCGGTGTCAGTTTTAACGTGTGTGTGTTTTCACACAAAAGCACTTCCTTTCCTCTCCCGAGGAGCTGCTGTGTGTAAAAACACAGCCAATCCAGCCCGTTTCACCTTCAAACACCAGTTCAGTTACAGGCAAAACAAAAGACCAAAGGCCGGAGAACAGCATCCTCATCTCCTCCAGACAAGCCGAGATTTCTCCCCTATTTACATGAATCTGGTGAACGCAGGCAGAGCAGGCCTCCTCTGTTGTTGTGTGTCAGCAGTGCGATGGTGGAGACTTCAGCTGCTTCAATATTGACCTTTACGTTTCCCTGGGTTTGAAGGGCCGACGTAAAATTAGCATTTCATCACTTTCTGCTATTTGCAGAATTCTGTCCACAGAGGCAGAGGCAGAGGCCTCATCGTACTTCGGAGAGGCCCGGACCACTGTTTCCTTTCCCATTCCGATACCTGAGATCGTACACACCCACCGACCCACCCACCCAGATTGGTGGGCACCCGGGGAGCAGAGATGGCGAAGAGGCCTTGCTCAAAGGCCCAACGGTGGAGCCCGGGTATCGAACCCACAACCCCCTGTCATCAATAGCCCGGAGCTCTAACGGCTGAGCCACCACTGCCACATACAGTAGTACATATAGTACATGTAGATACTAGTGCTGCACCGATACTGATACCGTATTGGTATCTGTAATTCTTTTTATTATTATAATTTATTTATTTATTTATGTTTTGGGGCAGACTTTGTTCCGAAACCAAACGTTTGAACAACCGTATACAGACATTTAATAAACTTTTAGCACTTTTTTTGGACTTTCAGCAGCTCGTTTAAAGGCCAGACACTGAAGTTTAGTAGCGTTTTACACAGAGACGTGAACCTGAACGTGAAATTTGCTGCATCTGAAATAAATGTGAATTTGCATGGATTTTACATGCATGGACTAAAACAACATGTCTGCTGTTAGGTGGTCAGTCCTGTGGGGTCCTGACCATTGAGGAACAAGCAGGGTGAGAGGAGGAGGAGGAGGCTGGTACAGGGTCTGCAGAGGAACAGCTGGAGACAGTCTGGGTCTATAGAGCTACACAGTGCTGCTGTATGGGAAGTGGAGCTGATAGACTGGACAGTAAGGTGGTGTTAATGTTGTGGCCGGTCAGTGTAAAGATGGATGAATTTGGGCTGTGTTTGGTGCTTAAACCCACGCAGAAGGACACAGGGTGGGACGTGTGAGAGAAATGTAGGCTGTGGGCTCTTGTATGTGAGCTCTGTGGTGTTGCTGGACCTTCAGCTGGTTGTAACTCACCACTGCTGACCTTGAGGCAGGACCATGTTTGCAATTCCAAATTGTTGACACAACTTTGTGCTCATCTAGTGCCTTTTTTGTCCTTTTTTGCATTGCCCTCGTGCTCTGTAGTTATGGGGTAAACACTGGGCTGTTGCTCTTTGGCTTTCGAAATTGTAACATGCTGGCTGGCTAGAGGAGTTACACACCAGTGGGGAGGGGCTGGACTTTTTCAGTGGTGGACTTCTGGGTAAAAGTGGTGATAAATATTGTATAAAGATATTTAAGCAATTTTCTACATACCAGAAATATCACAATCAATAATAACAGAATTATGTATAATAATAAATACATGAATAACAGTAATAAACAAAATGTGTGTGTGTGTGTTTGTGTGTGTGTGTGTGTGTGGTGTTATATGCATGCATGCACGCGCAGGCAGGTGTCCTAATACTTTTGTCTGTGTGTGTGTGTATATGTATATATGTATGTGTATATATATCACATACACTCTATGGACAAAAGTTTTGGGACACCTGCTCATTCATTGTTTCTTCTAAAATCAGGGGAAATAAAGCATAGCTGGTCAGTCGCCAACTGGCGATGTCTATAATATGATGTGTCTAATCACGATAACGAGCTCTATACCTGCGTCTGCATTTTATTTCTATGGACAAAAGTATTGGGACATCTGGTAATTTCTGATTTCTTCTTAAATTAAGGGTATTAATACGAGTTTATCCTGATTTTGTTGGAGTAACTGTGTCTCTACTGTCCAAGGACGAAGACTTTCTACTAGAATTTGGAGGAGCATTGCTGTGAACATTTATTTATTTATTTATTTATTTATTGGGCTTTAGCGACAAGAGTGTTAGTGAGGTCAGAATGTTGGACAGCAATGAGTGCAGCTGAAGGTGTATGTTGCATGTATTTATAATGAATGTATTTATAAGAAGGGGTGTCCACAAACATTTGGACATATGGTGTGTATGTGCATAAACAGTGGTAAAGCTTTAGTCATAACAAGGTTGTTAGCAGCCATAATGGATGATATTATTGCTCTATTTTGACCAGTAGAAAAAAATCACCAGTACTGACTGATTAAAAAAAAAAAAGGGGGGGGGGGGCGCTATCATACACCCTGCGCACGGCGCGTTGCGATGCTCATTGCTATCTTACAACCCTAAGATTTACACTCCTTCCGTCTGCGTCAGTTAAACAGCAGCGCTGCTTGTGAATATATCTACGCTGATGGGCGCGGTGGTCTCGAAATGAGGGGTGTTCAGGTCAATTTCTGGCGTATTGCTGTGTATCTAGGCGACGGAAAACACAGGAGGGCTGAAAACAGCCTAGACAGATGTTTGTCAACAGTCAGATGTTCGTTGCTATCTCAGCAGTGAATTGTCAACACAGGTGCGTGCAGCCCGGCGCTCGTACACCCCCCCCCCCCACGCTTTACACCACTGTAATAGTAACCCACCAAGGTCAGTCTGACCGCACCAGGCTCTTAAAGGGAGCGCAGAGACACGCTGTTTGGTTTGTTACTGCACGTTACGCCCCCCAAAAAAACACACCTATGATTCATTAAGAGACTTAGTACATGACTTTTGAGCGTTTCAAGCTGAGCAAGGCAAACTTTTCCCGTCGTTACCATAGCAAAGACACACCGTCACACCCCTAAATCAAGCAGCGCAGTGCACAGTTTACTGCTCGCCAAAAGATCGCTGAAATAGGGTCCTGGGTGTCATAATTTGCTGCACTGCGTTTAATTAACAGCGTAAAGTGTTGTTATAATTGTGATTAGGTGGAAGACAGATCTACTAATTAAACTTCGATTAAAGAGACTCACTGATCAGGTCGAGTTCATTCGTCATGTGAAATGCTTTGACGACGGTCCGTTCACAAGAAACAACAGAATGCACCCATTAAGCTGCACCCATTTCTGACACAGAAGTGCAAATGCACACACACAGCTTGTCTAGTCACTGTAGAGAAGGACTGCCAATAGAATAGGACTCTCTGGAGCAGATAAACAAACATGAAGCAATTGGCACCATGCTGCCTAATGCCAGGTGTGGGCTAGAGGGGTATAAAGCCCCCCATCATTGAGCTGTGGAGCAGTAGAGGAACTGACAGTGTTCTCCATCCAATACTTAAGGATGAGTGAGGATGGCGATCAGGTGGGGTGGTGATCATCATCCAACATCCATCACTCCATCCTCACAGCAATGCTTTGCCAAAATCTAGAAGAAAGTCTTCTTCCCTTGACAGTAGAGACACTGATACTCCAACAAAAGCTGGATAATAATAATAATAATAATAATTATTATTATTTATTTTATTAATAAATACCCTTGATTACAGAAGAAATGGGACATGAGCGGGTGTCCCAATACTTTTGTCCATAGTAAGAACATGCGAATATTGTACTGCAGTAGTTCTGTATATACATAAAGAGATATAGAGCTGGATAATAGTCACTTTTATCGTTATGGAGGTTAGACTGGTCTCATCGTGGATAGCCTCTCTAGTCCTAGTTCACTGGGTTTGGTGCAGTGTGTGAAATCTCCAATAACCCTCATTCAGGCTCATTAGATATTAGATAAACAATATTCTGCCATGTTTCTAAATCTACTGAGATTGATATGATTAATACTGGATATTGGACTAATGTCCAGTACTGGTTCCTTGGTGTTCAGCGGTCAGTATTAAACGTTGCATAAAAGTTAATGTTTGTACATTTGGTTTCCACTCAGAAACTGAATCAAGCTCCTTCCTGTTGCTAAACACAAAAGGCTTTATTTGTGGTGGCGGGAGACTGACGTGGACTAATATGAAGCTTTAGAAGCTGTCTGGGAGATCAGCTCGGAATAAACGCTCTCAGTAGGAGGAAAGAAATTGGGCTTATTGGTGCGCTTGGCCAGCAGCAGTGACCAGGTCATCTGAGGGAAACAGCTGAAGCTGATGACAGAACAATTGCACAAAAACATTATAAAAGACCTGCAATTACACTTACCAGCAAAGTTTAGGAAACAAGCAGCCTCTACAGTCAGGGGACAGAGAGAGCTGAATTGTAATGGCAGTTTTCAGATCCTTTAGGAAGCAGCAAAACATCTCAAATTTAATAATTCTTTAGAAATTAATTGAATTATTTTGCATCATTTGCATATGTCAGTATTATATTATAGGAACAGGCCCTGTTTTACACCCTGTCGCAATGCTCATTGCTATCTTACACTCCGCCGACAGTCTATTTTCAACCCTTTGAGCGCTGCTGGCGAATATATCTACGCTGATGGACGCGGTGGTCACGAAATGAGGGGTGTTGAGGTCAGTTTCTGGCATATTTCTGTGTATCTAGGCGACGGAAAACACAGGAGGAGCTCCACTGACTGAAAACAGCCTAGTCAGACGTTCATCAACAGTCAGATGTTCGTTGCTATCACTGCAGTGAATTGTCAACACAGGCGCGTGCAGCCCAACGCTCGTACACCCCCCCACGCTTTACACCACTGAAATAGCAATCCGCCAAGGTCAGTCTGACCGCACCCGGCTCTTAAAGGGAGCACAGAGACACGCTGATTGGTTTATTACTGCACCTTACGCCAAAAAAAAAACCTCATGATTCATTAAGAGACTCATTACATGACTTTTTAACGTTCCGAGCTGCACAAGGCGAACTTTTCCCGTCGTTACGACAGCAAACACACACTGACACGCCCCCTAAATCAAGCTGCACGGTGTATGGTTGACAGCTCGTGAAAAAATGGCTGCAATAGGGCCCGAAGGTTTATTACATAGTAAGGTGTATTACTCAGTAACTACAGGGAACTGGTGGGGCTGTTTTCTGGTAACAGACGTTTGTAATAGACGTTTTAAGGGGTTAAAGGTTACATGAGCCCTGTTCGGACGGGAGTAATGTAATTTTACTGCAGGGCGTCTGTAAAATTTATGAATCTGGGAGACGGGACTGGCTACTTGATTTACACACCAAAAAAAGTTGATACTGATTATTTTCAGTGTTTACTGTAGAAATAGTAAGCGTGTGACTTTGCTTGGGGTTAAAACTCCTCAGATGCAATTTTAAAAGCCTGTTTACCACCCTGTTATTTCACCTCGTTTGGTAAATCCTGATTGTCCTGATTTGATAAAACACTGATTGTCCATTTCTCAGGGGCTCATGTTCTTTGGCTGGTTTACGTCACCTCACCGGCCCACTTGAGCCTCTTAGCGTAGTTTTTAACACTGTATTGAACAAAAAGTGCTGCTGTCCTCTCCTTGTGTGCTCTCAGCGCAGTGTGCTGTTAGCAAGCCCCTGCTTTTCGCCTTGCCCTCTATTACTTCCCCAAGTTTGGCTTTCTCAGAACCAGTAAAACCAGTAAAAGTGCTTTAAAAGTAAAAGTGTTAGCTTTTAGCCTAGTGCAGATCCCTGTTTGCGTCCCTGACTTTCACGTTGTTGCATGGGTTCGAGGTGTTTTAGGTTTTAGGGGTGTAAATATAAGACTGTGAGTCAAGACTGTGATGTAACAGTTTAGGGGGTTTGGAATTGGCCTGTTTTCCAGCTCTGTTGTTGTTATTTTTTGGGAGGAAAGCAGTGTTTGAGGATCACAG
The DNA here is from genome assembly GCF_030463535.1 of Salminus brasiliensis. Lineage (NCBI taxonomy): Eukaryota > Metazoa > Chordata > Actinopteri > Characiformes > Bryconidae > Salminus > Salminus brasiliensis. Next base: position 5,990,374 of record NC_132878.1, on the reverse strand, counting down.
TTTGTCACTTCCGTCTTCTTAACTCTCATTATTCAACTGTATCAAGTTCAACACAGCTTCCTGTTTTAGGACCCATCTAAAAATAAGGATGTGGGATTGAATAATGAATACTTTTGCTACGTCAAAATCACAAACGTTAAAAAAATAATAAATAAACAAAGAAAAGCATAACTGACTCTAATCTGGAGCTGCGGGAGGGATGCTGCAAAACCAGCGATTCTGATTTCAGTGCTGTGATGACAATCCTCAGATCCTAGACTTCACTAATGTGGCCTTTCCAAAAACATTGTAATGTGTTATATATCTGTTAGATGAGGCTGGGTGAAGTAGAGCTGGGCAATATGGCATTATATTATGGTATATCGTAATAAGTTTTATTATCGTGGTACGCAATATGCTTTAATGAATGTATCGTGGATATCGTCGGTTTTTAAAGAGCACTAATTAACTGCACATTTCATTACAAAGAGTGTTATCAGTCTTATTTAATTTAATAGAGGGAAGCACATTTTAAGTAAAAAGTTTTTAGAATTTTTAAATGACAAAATATTGTGTTAAATATTGTGTATCGTTAAAAATATTGTGATATAATTTTTTTATATATGAAGTCATACCCTCATCTTCTCGCTGGTGGGAATCTTTAAGCTTTGGCGCTTTGCTGAAACCATGAAGAGCTAGTTAAATGTTCCTTGATCTGCTTCACATTTTAGCCATTTTAAGAACAGTTCGTTATTGAAGAGACGCTACTGCCTTTAACAGCACGAATATAGCAGCAGTTAAAAGTTTGGGTACTAGGAATGGCATCAAAACTAGCACATCATGCAAAAGGCTTGTATCTTCAGTTTTGACATAATGTGAGTCTGGCCTTAGTTCTTAGTTCTCCGCCAAAATGTCATGACAAACGGACCAGTAGAGATGCTCCAAATGGACTTGGAATAAAATCTTTTTGCATTGACTTCCATTCAAAGTTCAGAGGTTTTGGAGGTACAACATCCTCTAAATAACACTAGACTCCATGAGGAGAACTTTGGAGATGTTCTAATGATGAACACAGTGATGGAGAACCACTCCACCACTTTCTGTAGGAGGATTTTTTTGAAGCTTGAACAATGTTTATATATGACGTCGATCTCTTCTATGTCTAAATGTGTCTCGTTATTAAGTGGCATGGCCACATTTCCAGGTTTCTCCTGGACGGCATCAGTCCAGCACAGCGTGGATGAGGTGTTTAACTCCATCAGCAGCAGCATTAGCATCAGCAGCTCATCTGATTTACCATCATTAAGCCCTGATTTACCACCAAACCAGGTGTTGATCTGAGGAGAACTCTAAATAATACTAGACTCCATGAGGAGAACTTTGGAGATGTTCTAATGATGAACACAGTGATGGAGAACCACCACCACTTTCTGTATGAGTGTTATTATTAGTGTTTATTCTAATATATAATTATATATATATATATAATCTCTATTAGAAATATATAATCTCTTCAAAATTTCGTGTCGTGTTATTAAGTGGCATGGCTCCTTTAAGCAAATCCAAACCGTTGTCTATTTTCCATTCATCAAAGTAGCCGCCAATACTTTGATGTAGCTTCATACAGTCTTGGCATTCTCTCAAGCAGCTTCATGAGGAGCCACCTGGGATGTTTTTCAGCAGGCCTGAAGAAGATCCACATATGCTGGCTGAGCACATATGCTGAAATAAATTCATAGATAAGCATCAGCTTCGCTGATTGTGGATCAGATTTCAAACAGCTCATCCAGAGCCTTCAGATGAAAGTGACCGTATCCAGGCTTTGGAGTGGCACTGTACGAGATGTGGTAATAATTCAGAATCCGCTCAGAACTGGACACTAGATATTGATCCCTACACCTTTTGGTGCTTCCAAGGGTGCTTTGATCGACGCCCTAGAAAAACCACCAGGCAAAGTAGAGACCCTTTCCACCCAGTGAAGGTTCTTTAGACCTTCTCCAAACATCTCAGCTACAACCACAGAAACGTGGTTCTTGTATGGCTTCAAGAACCTTTTGAAGAACCTTTAGCTCCAAAAAATCAGAAGTATGTTCATCTATTTTAGCTGCTTGTGTTCTGCATATAGCCGCTAATTACTGTGTGCACCGTCTATTTGTGTTGGTGGTAATTTGTGGTTTGCTCTTCGTAGGCCACCAGCAGAGATCACTCCACTGCAGTTTCCCGTTCTAAAGTTCAGCCCTGTTTACCCCACTATCCCCCCCCCGCCCCCGCCTGTGGACTATAACCTGGGATTTGCATAGAAATATTCAAACCTCCTGCCTCCACCCATGCTCCACCCCTCGGCACATTTTGCAGTAAATTCTGTAGTTTTCCGTATATGAAGGTTCTCACCTATGGGCCTGGAATTTTCCGCTGCGGTTAGTTCAGCTAGAGAAGAGTGGCTAATTTTTAACCCACTGAATCAGGAGGGGACGGGACGGGACGGAGGGGCGGAGGGGACAGGGGGTAGGTGGAGAGAGTGGAAAGTGAGCTACAGACCTGTTGGCTACACTGTTTGAGGGGCTCGTATTGTGGTGGCTCAGCGGTTAGAGCTCCGGGCTGTTGATAACAGGGTTGTGGGTTCGATACCCCGGCTTGGCACCCCGGCTCGGCACTGTTGGGCTCTTGAGCACGAAGCTGAATAACTGGCTACATCCTCACCGCTGTCTGTCCACAGTCTCCAGTTTAATCTCGTTATGATATAGGATAAATGGGGAGGGGGGCTTACGTTGGGGTCACCTCAGCTGTCATGGGTTTGACTCTTGCCGATCCCTGCAATCAAATAAAGTCCCCGTTATCGTCCCGTTTTTGTTTTCACCCCCTCCTGAGGGTCACTTATGACGTTTCTGTGGTTTTATGAACCAGATTTCATATTTTCACGCCCATTTTTTTCTCAAATCATCCTTAATTCCTTAGCGTTAATCAGGCTGATTGATCTGTACAGTGTATGTAAATGAGCTCTGCTCTGTAGGGCTGTGTATTGGGAAGGACGTGGTGATATGATGCCTATCACGGTACAGGGCTCAAATTTTAAGGTTCATATAGTGATACTGTCAGTAAAATTTGATATTAGTAGTTTTTAAAATCTATTTTTTTGGAGAATGGTCTCTTTAAAATGAAATAAAACAACATCTTATGCATCAAATCTGAGTAAAAGTTCATTAGCTTTTTATTTGGGACGTCCCAATCAAGGTTTTTTAACCCGCAAATCCAATCCGAGACTCTTAACGCTGACTATCAGCCGATGCCGATCCGATCTTGGTGTTTCTATAAACAAAACAGGCCTAATTTAGCTAAACTGTGCTAATCTACGACAGTAAACAGCAGTAAAATCACTATTTTAGTACCGGTTCCTAAAATCAGACTAAACTCTAATCTGATCTTCTTTGTCTGGAGCAACTTTTTAAACGACTGTTTTAAACTCTACAGTGTTTAATATCTCACAGTCCAGTCTGACTGACCTCCCTGACCGTTCAGCTCCCAGCTCCTTTAGTTACGGCTCTGCAGTCTGATCACTTAGTGTGTGAGCATTAGCATTAGCATTAGCATTAGCCTCCTCCTCGGTTCTGAATGGGCCGTTCAGAGCCGGTTTAGAACCGAAGAAAGGAGCGTGGTTCTCTCGCTGGTAGAACATTACAGCATTTCCACCATAGTCTGGGTTCTAACCAGCGGAACTCCAGAGTAAAGACGGGATGGAGGAACGTTAGATCTTCCTGAATGGAGAGAATGGGAGGAAATATCTGGGTCAAAAACAGCAGAAAATAGAGCAACATTTTGTGGAAGAGTGACGAGTTTAGATCCTCCTCTTCTGACAGATTAACCAACTCACTCTTGACCTGCTGCTCTAGCGGCTCTGAGCTAACGCTAAGCTAAAGTTTTCCACTTCCCCGAACTTTCCGTTCCACCTTAAATACTGCAGCAGTGACGCTCTGCTGTTGAGATGTACACACTGTAGCTGCGGCTCTATTTAAGGTGGAATGAAGAGTTAGCATTAGAAGCTACGTGTGTGTGTATGTGTGTATATATATATATATATGTACAGTGTATGTGAATGAGCTCTGCTCTTTAGGGCTGTGTATTGGGAAGGACGTGGTGATATGATGACTATCACGGTACAGGGCACAAATTTTAAGGTTCATATAGTGATACTGTCAGTAAAATTTTATATTAGTAGTTTTTAAAATCTATTTTTTTGGAGAATAGTCTCTTTAAAATGGTAGAAAACAACATCTTATGCATCAAATCTGAATAAAGGTTTATTAGCTTTTTATTTGGGACGTCCCAATCATTTTATATATATATATATATATATATATATAGTTCAGCAGTTCAAGAGGATAGAAGCGTGAGGAAGTGACGATATATCTCACATACATTACATTTTATATATATATATATATATATATATATATATATATATATATATATATACCCACACATATACATACATACGTGTGGGTATATATATGTATGGATATATAACGTAATGTATGTGAGATATATCGTCACTTCCTCACGCTTCTAGCTTCTGTTGGTCTTAATCATTATAAATCAGCAGAAGATGGCATTTTCCTCCACATTAGACAGGAAATTAGAAGCCTGCGCTTTGTCAGAGGTGTCTGAATGAAAATTAGACTGGCCCATGGTCGCGTTAATTGAGTGCCTCTTTCAGACGCCGAATCTAAACAAAATTAGACTTCAAATAAATAAACAAACAAACAACCCACCACAATATGCAACTAAACAGAAATGCTGTGTTCCCTCAAAGAAAAGCCAATTACACCCTGCTTACAGGCGCTTTAGCCCGAATCCCGAGCTCGTCCCGAGTGCTACGATCCGGCGCTCCCAATGGTAGCCGATTAGCGAACTTCAGCCAAGCTCGCCAGCGTTGCGGCCAATCGGGATGAGCCAGAAGTCATGCTTATTGAAGCCTGATCAATTGCACGGCCCTGTTAGGTCGCGTCGGTGCCGCTTGCCGTCTGTCCTCGCCCACAATCACCTTAATGTATGGAGGCTACGGTTTGAATATCACGCCTTTGCGCCAACGTACCGACTAATGGGCCTTTTGTGAAGCTCGCCGTTATCTGAGATCCTCTGCTCGCAGCTTAGCAGCCGTCGCCGTCGGCCGTAACAGATCACCATTGTGCCAGAAGATGAACACGGGTTCGCGGGATTAAGAGAGCTTGAGGAAGTGACAAAAGTGCCATCAGATACAGCGTGTGATGCTGTAGTAGATGGTGCTATCTCCAAACCCAAGGCAGTTCATTTCTCTTGGTAGAACAGTGAGGTTATTCAGGCCTACAGCGGGCAGGCTGGAGCTGGTGGAGGGCGCAGTAATAGTCACTGGATTATAAATGGTAGTTAGGTTTGGCTTCGTTTTTGATGAAGTGGGTAGAAGAGCTTCAGAGAGGGGCTGGGTTTTTTTGGCACTGTTCACTGTATGATTGTAAGGAGCTCAATTAAAAAATCCTGTGTTTATTTTTTGAATTATTAATTTCTTTTTCATTGAGCCTCTCTTTATTTTCTGGAAGCTCATAAATAGCGTTAACATATTAGCTGTAACACAATTTTTGTCCCCAAAAAAGCTATAACCTGCGCCATGTGACACACTGTGCAGAGTGAGGTGCTGCTGTTGCCCCAAGAACTGTCCTTAGGCGCGAACACCCTGATTCAGGGCTTCCATCCCCACTGTTTGGAGCCTAGTTTGGGCAACAGAGGTAACTATATTTATATATATATATATAAATAAAAAATATATAAAACGTAACATTTTATGTGTCAGGCCCTCGTTATCGCTCCCTTCCCCGTGGCGATCCCGAGCCGCCGCCCACAGGCCCAAATAACTACATCCAGAGCCGCCCTCTGTGAACATACAGGGGTGGAGAGCCAGCTGCCTGACTGGAAAATGAGGCAAGCCAAGGCTGAGTATGTAGCGACTGCCTCGAGCCGGGGTCACCTAGGCGCATGAGCAGGAAGTGAACGTTACACGCTTGCCTCTCGAACCGGACAGCGATCTCTCTTGACTATGAACGGAACTCCTGCCAACCTGAACTTGCCACCAATGCGTGGGGAATCACGGAGAGTCAAGGAAACTCCTGGAGATTCAGTGAGATTCAATTCACAGCCAGGAGTGGCCGTCATGGAGCTCCTTAAATGCTCCCAGTCCCAGGTGCAACTCATGAACAACGAATGAACAGGAATCAACACAAAACCAGGAAGTGAGGCGGAAGTCCTTATTTGGGCCTGTGGGTGGCGGCTCCGGATCGCCACGGGGAAGGGCGTGATAACGAGGGCCTGACACATATAATGTTATATTTATATATTTTTTATTTATATATATAAATATTATATAAAAAACATAACATTTTTATGTATATGTATATATACAGTGGGGGAAAAAAAGTATTTAGTCAGTCACCAATTGTGCAAGTTCTCCCACTTAAAAAGATGAGAGAGGCTGTAATAGACATCATAGGTAGATCTCAACTATGGGAGACAAAATGAGAAAAAAAATTCTGAAAATCACATTGTCTGATTTTTAAAGAATTTATTTGCAAATAATGGTGGAAAATAAGTATTTGGTCAATAACAAAAGTTCATCTCAATACTTTGTTATATATCCTTTGTTGGCAATGACAGAGGTCAAACGTTTTCTGTAAGTCTTCACCAGGTTGGCACACACCGTTGCTGGTATGTTGGCCCCTCCCTCCATGCAGATCTCCTCTAGAGCAGTGATGTTTTGGGGCTGTCGGTGGCAACACAGACTTTCAACTCCCTCCAAAGGTTTTCTATGGGGTTGAGATCTGGAGACTGGCTAGTCCACTCCAGGACCCTGAAATGCTTCTTACGAAGCCACTCCTTTGTTGCCCTGCAGTGTGCTTGGGATCATTGTCATGCTGAAAGACCCAGCCACGTTTCACCTTCAATGCCCTTGCTGACGGAAGGAGGTTTGCACTCAAAATCTCACAATACACGACCCCATTCATTCTTTCATGTACACGGACCAGTCGTCCTAGTCCCTTTGCAGAGAAACAGCCCCAAAGCATGATGTTGCCACCCCCATGCTTCACAGTTGGTATGGTGTTCTTTGGATGAACTCAGCATTCACTCTCCTCCAAACACAGCGAGTTGTGTTTGTACCAAACAGTTCTACTATGGTTTCATCTGACCATAAGACATTCTCCCAATACTCTTCCAGAACATCCGAATGCTCTCTAGCAAACTTCAGACGCGCCCGGATATGTACTGGCTTACGCAGGGGAACACGTCTGGCACTGCGAGATCTGAGTCCCTGGCGGTGTAGTGTGTTACTGACGGTAGCCTTTGTAACGTTGGTCCCAGCTTTCTGCAGGTCATTCACTAGGTCCCCCCGTGTGGTTCTGGGATTTTTGCTCACCGTTCTTGTGATCATTTTGACCCCACGGGCTGAGATCTTGCGTGGAGCCCCTGATCGAGGGAGAGGAGATCGAATGTGAGGAGATATTTAAATGAGAGTAGAGCTGGGCAATATGATGATATTTTATGGTATTATGAGAAATGATGAGACTGTTGGTGCTTAATGAACACTGATCAACTGCAGGCTTCGTTTCTGACAGTGCGATTAGACTGGTTTAATTGGATGAAGGGCAGCAGATGTTAACCGCCTCCGTTTCTAAGAATCTGCTGCCACTGATTGATTTAGTCGACAATTAAAAATGCTTTAAAATATTGTGATATAGTATTTTTACCATATTGCCCAGCCATAAATGAATGTTGTTTTTTGATTGGGGCTTTAATGGATCCAGTTTCGGGTGTTTTAAGCCTGATTGGTGTCCGATCTTTTGTTTTTACAGCTTAAAGCTTACAGTGTAAATTGACGCTATTCAGGGTGGAGCGTTCTCAGAAGTTAACGAAGTAGTTTTTAGTTTACAGGGTGGAACCATTAATAAAGTGTACTGTGGTTCTAGTCAGCTGCCTAGTCTATTTTCCACTGTTTTTGCTCCCACCACCTCCACCCTGTCTGTACTCTTGTGTTATGGTTGGTTAGGAACTAATTCTAGCACTATTAGCTTAGTTTAATCTTTTCCAGTCCATTGCTGTTTATGTGATGCTGCCAGGACTCTATATCAGTAACAGTCTGCAGTCTTTCATCATACACAGCACCTCTTAATAGTCATTATTACTACTGTTAACTTAATTACTGCAGTAAAACTGCACTCCACACTGTTATGGTTAAACTTTGGCGATTAATCTGCGGTTCACTTGCTCTCTGGACCTGCTCTTAGATGACGTCGTCCCCTAATTGATTGTTCAGTTAGTGGCTAACTACTAATTTAGTTGTGGATTTTAGTGGACGGGGTCGATTAGTCGTTGCACCCCTGCTGTACCCCTGCCTGGGAAGGAAGACCATGGGAAATTAGTTTTGTTGTTTTGTATGTTTTAATTTTTTTATTTATTTATTTTTATTGTTAAGGATGTGGTTGAGGATGAGGTGTTGGTTTGGACTTGGTGTATCAATCGGGGCTGATTGATGGTGAATTCCTGGCCTGCCTGTTGTTGCTAGTCTGCCCCTGTGAGCCATTTTCTGAGGGCCACACGTTTTAACCTGTAGCCGGTAATTCCCCCTCATCTGTCAGGATCTCTGCTTTCACACACTTCACAGTTTGCTGAAATCACACACACGGAAAGAATTTAATGATTGAGTGAAATGGTGAGGTTGCAGTTTTACTTCTGTAGAGTGTGTGTGTGTGTGTGTGTGTGTGTGTGTGTGTGGGGCCAGCCAACATGCCGTGACTTACTGATCAGAGTATCTTATTAACTTTAAACTGAATTTTTAAAGTGTTTTTTTCCTCCCCCAATGATGTCAGAAATGCATTTTATGGACAAAAGTATTTGGACACATGTTCATTCTGAATTCATATTTATTAAAAAGTGTGTATCCTGCTTTTGTTGGAGTAACTGTCTCTACTGCTCAGGGAAGAGGGCTGTCTACTAGATTTTGGAGGAGCATTGCTGTGAGGATTTGATTGCATTCAAGAACAAGAGCGTTAGTGACTCCATGGCACAGGAAAAGCCATGGACGTGGCGCCGTTTCCCCGTAGTGTCCCGTATCCCCATAACTATAGTCTGGATGATGGTGATGAGCTGCTCTCCAGCATCAACAGCACCATGTTCTTCTGAAGCCAGCTTTGACCAAAGCTGGGGTGGGGTTTATGTAAATTTTGGGGGTGTAAGTATAACAAGTCAAGACTGTGATGTAACAGTTTTGGGGGTTTGGTATCGGCCTGTTTTCCAGCTCGGTTTTGGTTCTGCTGGACGTTCTTTTGAAGGAGGAATTGCAGTGTTGGAGGTTCACGGTTATTCAGCTATACCAGAGATCTCCACTTCTCCCTACTAGAGCACCTTTAAACCACTGCAGTAATACGTTATGGTTTTCTGTGGGTTTGAGAGCCGCCAGCTAATCTCTGAGACTTGCAGTGACTTTGGTGAAGTTGCGGAGCTCCAGTGCAGCGTTCAGGAGACCACACGGAGAGGTAGTGTTTATCTGATTTGTGGGTGAAGGCCTCGGTTTAACTGGCTGAGAAGCATTCTGTTTCTTCTACGTTCTGCGTTTTAGTTTCCACGTTTGTTTTTCTTGGAGATCTGATCAGATTGGCGTGTTTGGGCAAGCTTCTCGCTGCAAACAGGTGCTGAATTTTCTGTATGATGGGTATAAACATGCGCCAGATCAGGAGATTTCTGCTCAGCCCCTTTTCTACCTTCCTGCTTTGTACACTCTTCCCGGTGCGGCATGATGTAGAATCCAAAAAGGCCTAGAAATGAAAGGGGAGGGGTGACTCTGAAACCTGTGTGTAGGTCCTTGTGAATGGGTGCATTTTGTGGCTTATTATTATTATTATTATTATTATTAATACTTTATTGATAAAGATAAAAAAATGCCACCCTCGCCCTTATGTACGCCGATCTTGGACCTATCTGCTCTTTTTAAATACATACTTATATATATATACACACTAAATTTGGCCCATCTGACATCAGATCAGCCAAAGAACCAATCCTCAAGAAGCAGAGCCCAAAACTCCCCTGCTGGCGTACGGAAATGCCTTGGGAATGGCTCGGGATTCAGCTGTAAGTTCTCGAGTGAGGTGGTGGAGCTCCCTGTGGCGTCGTCTTTTCTGTAGGAATGGGTGAACCCGGTGTGTGCGTTTTGTTTGTTTAAGTGCAGCAAGTAAAAAAATTAAGTAAAATAAAGAAATAAATCTAAATTATTATTATTATTATTATTATTATTATTTTTATTATTATGTCAGCCTTTTCCCACAATTAAAGTGTTTACACACAAATAAATGCATCGGACTTGGTGTGTAGGTTCCACCACATTGAAAATCACATCGGTCAGTAAAAATCGCTCTGTGTGAAAGGCTGTAATAGGGCGTAGTACTAACGAGAGGGTTGGGTCATTGGGAAAGGATCAAAATTGGGCAAAGTTTTTGTAAATAAATATAAAAAGAAGTCTGTTTGTGGTAGATTTTACAGCGATATGGCACCCAAGCCATTTGAACTCGTTACCGCAGAGTGATCACCTCTACTTTACATTTCCTACAACCTTCATCAACCTTCATCCGTTTTGGTTGTTTGTTTGTTTTTGTTTTGTGTTTAGACTTTTTTTGGCAACCTGTTGCATTTAAAACATTTTGCATTATTTTGTTTTCTATGGTGTTTTTTTTTTGTATTTATTTATTTTTATTTATTTATTTGCCAACCTGTTGCATGTTTTGTTTGTGAGTTTGTTTGTTTGTTTGGTTTGGCTGTATCTGAGACCCTACATCTGTGCGTCCACCAAGATCTGCTGGAAAACAACTACCCGTGTACTCCGAGTTCTCATGATCAGATCTGCCATCTTTCTTATTACGTTTTTGGTTCTAATCCTCAGACATTTCTGCATATGATTTTTGTAAACCTGAATTTCAGAAGTCAGAAGTTTTTATTATTTATATTGTGTGTATATAGTGGTAATTTATCTACGTTTTGCATCTGAGTGTCTTGCTTTCCCTTTGCTGCTGTGACACTGTGAATTTCCCCACTGTGGGACTTATAAACTGTTTATGACAAATGAAAACATACTGTACTTTCCTAGCAGCTCTACTAGGAAAGTGTATCTATGGGTATAACACTATATAACACTATATAACACTATATAGTGCCTCTAGCTATTCCGATCCTCCAACAGTTCATACGAAAAATTAGATGAACATTAATTACCATATACCTCGTAACCTCGTGTTTTCTGCTACATGCTCAGTACTGAGATGCAATTTTATTGCCTGGCAATAAATTTCATGGTCTTTGTTCTCGGGCTGCCTTAACAGGTAACTTTATCATTTTTAGGGGGAATATTACAATGATTGACTTGTTGAGATGCAAAAAGAGTTGGATTGCATTGTTAGAAATGTAGAGTTGTGTTGGATAATTGAACAATTGAAAAAAAGATTGATTTAATCCTTAGAAATTTGCTCTACATTCAATTTATATCACATAATTAAAATGCATTATTATTATTATTATTATTATTATTATTATGCAGGTTAAATTGAATGTAGAGCAAATTCCCAAGGAATTCAATCTCATTATACATCTCAATAATTCAATTATCCTGCAAATTATCTATTTTTTTGTAACTATGTAAGCTGAACAGAAGTTTACATTTCTGAAGATTCAGTCTATAAACTGAATGTTTAACAGGTTGGGTTTTAGATTCAGATGCTTCATTAATACAATTATACAATTTAAACCTAAAACTAAATTACCAGGAACTGCCATATTCTCATTACATCTAATGCTTTATATCTTAATTAAAACTCAAACACACAAAGCTATTATCTAAATCCTTGTGTTTTCTGATAAATTCTCAGTACTGAGATGCAGTTTTATTGCCTGGTAATGAATTTCATGGTCTTTGTTCTTGGGCTGCCTTAACAGGTAACTTATAACCATTTTGGGGGGATTTTATGATGATTGACTTGTTGAGATGCAAAATGAGATGGATTAAATCTTTTGGATGAGTTTTTTTTCATAGATTCAGTTTATAGAATTACTCAAATTAATGCAATGTAAAAAAATTTTTAGGATACTTGAACCGCTGAGCTGTGAAGAGAGATGGATTTGCTCTACATTTAATTTGTTGCATAATTAAACTGCATAATTATGATGTATTATAAAATGAATATAGAGCACATTTCTTATTGACTTTTTCTGAAAATGATGTTTTTACATTACATTAATGTGAATAATTCTGTAAACTGAACAGAACTTTAGATTTCTAAGGATTCAGTCAATAAACTGAATGTTTAACAGGTTGGGTTTTAGGTTTCTCCACTATGCCCCTAGTTATTCAGATCCATCAAAACTGCAATACAGTGAAACAGCAGTGAATAGCAAAGCACTTTGTAAGTCGCTCTGGATAAGAGCGTCTGCTAAATGTCGTAAATGTAAATGTAAAATGTAAATGAATACAACAGTAAGACTCATATAATAACACTAGCTGTTCAGACCCTCCAACAGTTTATACCTAAAACTAAATCAACATATAAATATAAATTTCATATTCTCATGCAATCTAATGGTTTATATCTTAAAATTAAACCACAAAGACACAAAGCTATTATCTGAATCCGTAACCTTGTGTTTTCTGCTACATTCTCAGTACTGAGATGTAGTTTATTGCCTGGTAATGAATTTCATGGTCTTTGTTCTTGGGCTACCTTAACAGGTAACTTCATAATTTTTAGGGGGAATATTAGAATGATTGACTTGTTGAGATGCAAAAAGAGTTGGATTGCATTGTTAAAAATGTAGAGTTTTTGTTTGTTTGTTTGTTTGTTTGTTTTTTGAGGATAATTGAACTATTGAGATGTAAAAAAAAAAGAGATTGATTTAATCCTTAGAAATTTGCCCTACATTCAATTTATATCACATACTTAAAATGTATTATTATTATTATTATGCTGATTAAATTGAATGTAGAGCAAATTTCCAAGGAATTCAAGCTCATTATACATCTCAATAATTCAATTACCCTGAAAATGATCTATTTTTTAGTCACACCTTAAAAGAAGAACACCTAAAACTTAATCAACAGTAATTGTCAATTTCTTATGAAATCTATTGCTTTAGATCTTAAAATTAAACCACAAACACTCAAAGCTATTATATGAATCCATAATCTTGTGTTTTCTGCTACGTGTTCAGTACAGAGATGCAGTTTATTGCCATTTCTGCCAATAAATTTCTTAATTAAGCCCAATTTACATGTTGTTCCAAATATTTTAGCAGAGTCTCTTAACAACAAGTAATGTAACAAAGCCCCGTCCTGCTACCACCCAACTGCTCTCGGATAGAATGAGGGGGGCTGGTCAACCCCGCCCATTCTCTATAACTGCATCATATATATTTAAATATATATATATATATATATATATATATATATATATATATATATATATAAAATATTAAGCTAAATTATTGAACAAACACGTTGAGACACACACAGCCACGTGTTTGCATTAATACGATCTATATTTATGCTAATATTTATTCTATATTCTAATCTCTACTATGCTTTTCTAACCTAATAAAATCTCAATGTTCAGACATACATAGTGTTTTCTATAGGACCTTCTCAGCTGCTTATGGCCAGTGCTTTTGCACAGCACTGTATTTGTAAGTGGTCTTGTATAAAATAAGGGCTAAGAGCTGCCTAAATCCTCCTGCTTGCCTCCAGTGCACTGAATATGCCCGAGCACGTTGCTGATTTGCATTGTGTATAAAGCAAAAGGGAGGTACGTGGAGAAAAACAGCGTTTCAGAGACGCCGGTCTACTAAATCTAGACGTCACGTGGTGTTTTTATGTGCGCACAGACAGACCTTTCGGTTTAATGATTCCATAAACGACAATGGAACAGATTTGCTCTCTCTATCTCAGGCTTGCTTTGCAATTTTGATTTGTATCATAAAAAAAAGGGAAAAAAATTTAATCTTGCGCATACCAGGGCTTAGCAGCAGCCAGGGACGCTGCCCTGAATTTCTAATTTTAGAGCACTCTTTCAGGATTTATTTTCATATAATTCAAGTCTGCTTTTCAATAGCTCCCAGTTATTAAATTTTAATTCAGGCAGCATTAGCATATAAATTGAAAAGGCTTTATTGCGTTGCCCACTCATTTGGATGGAATTTTAAGGCCTGACATTTCTGTTTTTCCAGCCGTCTCCGTTAATGGAAAAAATGGAAGGTGGGGGGGGGGAGAAAAAAAAATTCCCCCCTCCCCCCTCCAATATGTTTTTCACGTTATTGCTTTTTCAAATTGTCGGTTGCAGTAATTGAATGCAGGCCAGCAAAGTATTTCTGGTGCAGGAAAACTGGAGCAGCTCAACTTATCATTCCCAGCCCCCTGCTGAAAGAAAAAAAAACAGCACAGAAATTGGAGTGATGAATCTTTTTGCTGTGACTGTTGCAGTTCGCCATTCCTGCTCGTGTTGCAGTTAGCAACGACTTTCCGTGCCAACTGGGTGCAGCGCTGCTTCCTTAAAGTAGCTTACACAATGCATTACACACGCCCGGCCTGGGCTTCTGTTCACCCGGCCAGCAGCTGGGACACCAGCACAACATGGGCTGTGAATCTTGGGCTGTGTTTTGTCATGGATTAAGTTTACATACTTATTGAAATTATTGGAATGTAGAAATATTGTTTCAGGAATTATTGAGATGAAATGAGGGATTTAATTATTAGACATTTGCTCTACATTCAGTTTATATTATGTAATTATAATAATCAGAGTTCAGTATGTAATATAGTTCGAAGGTACAGCAGAACTTTGTCTTTTTACAACTCAATAATGTCCTGAAAATTTCACTTTTAACAATTTTAATTTGAATTATTATGCAATGTGAACTTTTCATATAAGAGAAAACTAGATTCGTAATTATTCAGTCTATTATTTTTTTTTCACCAACGATTAATTTTTACTGAAACTTGAAAAAAATGGGAAAAATGGTAGAATTTTCCTTTAGACTATATAGTATATGCTAATTATGTGCTTTTTAAACTGAATTTTAGTGCCTTATCTTCCAAGCTCTTATGATGGATGAGGAAATCGTAGGGTTGCCAAAATATTTATATTTTATATTTATGTATTTTATATTATTTTATTATATATATATATTAGATATAATTTGTTTTTAGAAACTATTTCGCTTTACATTTTATGTAAAAAAATTAAGGGGAAAAAATCACATCCTTTTAATTTTTTTTTTTTTTTAAAGCACTGTTCGGACAGAATTAGCGTTACATGGGGGAGGTGAGCCAATGTAATTATTACCATATATTTTTTATATGGGTTTTAGGCCCGTCCAAATGTGCCATGTCAGTCTTCTATTTATTTATTTATTTATTTATTTATTTAATGGACCACGAAAAAACTGCATCAGGTCTTTAGATTCTGTAGATTCTTCATTCTATAAAACGAGCTGTAGAACTAACCTCAGGTTATAGTAATCCTGTGCATGTGGGTAAATATTCTGAGAAATCCTGTGGAGAAGGAGAGTTTTCCGCAGCTCTTTATCGTGTATGATGTTCGGAGTTTCTCTGGGAGGCTTTGGCACAGATACCTTGGGTCGTTCTGTCTGTAGCAAAGCTCAGATCTGCTCAAATCCAGAAGACAAGCCAAGATCTCCTCAGAGGCTCAAAGCTTCTCGCAGGTTTAGCCGTCATTGCTGGGCGTAGCCTGTAATAGCTGCTATCAGTGGGTTATAAGACTGGTCATCACGTAATACAGTGGTCACATGATGCTGTGACCCCACGTCAGTCATTTATGCAGAGATTTCTTATCGTCAACCTAAGACACTTTTGTAAGTCCAGCCCCTGAACTTGCTTAGAGTAAGGGCGGAGAGGAAAGGCCATCCTACCCACCCAGAAAGGGTGTGACCGGTTGGCATGGCTGTGGCATCACCAGGGATCGACCCAGTGACCTTCTGATGCTATTGGGGCCAGAGCTTGGATAGCTGATGTTAGCATATGTTAAGATCTTACACTTAAAACGCAGAAGACCACGTGTTGAGATATGATATGACTGTACTTGTGTTGTCATGGCGACGCACACTGACGATGACTATGAGCACACATGCCCGGAGCGGTGGGCATCCATTGCTGCGGTCACCAGGGTGCAGAGAGGGCCCAACGGTGGCAGCTTCCCAGACCTGGGTATCGAACCCACAACCCTGTCATCAATATCCCAGTGCTCTAACCACTGACCCACCACTGCCCCACTGTGAATTTCACACCCTCATTTTGGGTGGAATTCCCCTTTAGATGCTGCCTAGCCCTGCTCACACACTGCAAATGTGGTCCCATTATTTAGGAAGTGGGTCAGATCACTGAAATACATCCTCCCTGTGAAATTTAGGCTGACTGCTCATTTTGGTGGCGTGAGGTGTAGCCATTTTCTCCCCGCTAAGAGTAGAGCAGTGCAGTGCAGAAGTGGCGGTGGAGGTTCTCCATCACTGTGTTCTTCATTAGAACATCTCCAAAGTTCTCCTCTCTCATGGAGTCTAGTATTATTTAGAGTTCTCCTCAGATCAACACCTGGTTTGGTGGTAAATCAGGGCTTAATGATGGTAAATCAGGTGAGCTGCTGCTGCTGCTGCTGATGATGATGATGATGATGGAGTTGAACACATCCTCCACGCCGTGCTGGCTGTACTGGGGGGGGGGGGGGGGGGGCGTCCAGGAGAAACCTGGAGGAACCGAGCTCTGTTCTTCAGACTAGTGTGTGTGTACATATTACTCAAGCCTGACTAATCTAGATTTCCATGTGTTTTTCCTTCTATAAACAGTGCCGTCCACATATTTTTGTCCTTTTTTATTATCATTTTAAGACGTTCTAATTTTAATAGCTGTGTCCCAGCATTATAAACTGAGCCCCAGGTTCTTCTTCTCTCAACACTTTAGGTTTCAGATGAGGCCAAAAATAAAATAAAACACCCACATAAGATTTTGGCCGGTTTGCTGGTTGGACGACAGCCAGGTGAGCAGAAGTGTTTAGAAAACAGCACAGTTGAAACACAGCGGAAAGTCCTTTCTGTTTCCCTTCGTGCACTACAAGGATGACCCGTCCTTGCCCCCCCCCCCCCCCCCCCCCGTCCTGCTTTTTTACAATGTAACGTAATTTAATTAATTTATTTTTTTGCTCGGGGACGCATGTCCGCTCACGCCAGTTCTTCCACATAGATCATTTTTAGAATTTTAAGTGAGCTAAAAATAGGACGTCTTGGCCGTCCCTGGCCGGAGAGGGCGAGTCGTGCTTAGTCTGAACCTTTTCATGGCTGTAGATCGAACCTTCCTGAACTGGAACATCTTTAGTAACGCTGGAATGGAGCGGTTTATAAATCATCATCATCATCATCATCATCATTATCATCATCATTTATTTGTGTTCTAGGAAGTGTGTGATGGTGATTGAGAGCTGGGCAATATGACGATATTTTATCGTATCGTGATAACAATACACCTTCTTAAGCGAATCGAAGAGACTGTTAGTGTTAATAAACACTGATCAGCTGCAGGTTTCATTACTAACAGTGTGATTAGATGAATTTCAGCAGATGTTGAGTATAAATCACTGTTTTCAGTGCAGGAGAGGATCTGATCAGTAGTTTATAAGAATCTGTCGCTACTGATGTTTTCAGTCTGTGATCACACACATGTATCGCCATCAATATCGTTAAGCACAAAAAAAGTCTTTAAATATCGTGATCTAAGATTTTGACCATATCGCCCAGCCCTACTGTTAACTGCATCGTGTTAGCTTGCATTTAGCGCGTTACTAGCGTTATTATTCTAATGATTATTATTATGATTATTACATTTTATTTATTTTTAAACTCTTTTTTAAATTTTAATTTAATTTATTTATTTAGTTATTATTTTTTTGCGTGGGGACGCATGTCCGCTCACGCCAGTTCTTCCACATAGATCATTTTTAGAATTTTAAGTGAGCAAAAAATAGGACGTCTTGGCCATCCCTGGCCGGAGAGGGCGAGTCGTGCTTAGTCTGAACCTTTTCATGGCTGTAGATCGAACCTTCCTGAACTGGAACATCTTTAGTAACGCTGGAATGGAGCGCTTTATAAATCATCATCATCATCATCATCATTATCATCATCATTTATTTGTGTTCTAGGAAGTGTGTGATTGTGATTGAGAGCTGGACAATATGACGATATTTTATCGTATCGTGATAACAATACACCTTCTTAAGCGAATCGAAGAGACTGTTAGTGTTAATAAACACTGATCAGCTGCAGGTTTCATTACTAACAGTGTGATTAGATGAATTTCAGCAGATGTTGAGTATAAATCACTGTTTTCAGTGCAGGAGAGGATCTGATCAGTAGTTTATAAGAATCTGTCGCTACTGATGTTTTCAGTCTGTGATCACACACATGTATCGCCATCAATATCGTTAAGCACAAAAAAAGTCTTTAAATATCGTGATCTAAGATTTTTACCATATCGCCCAGCCCTACTGTTAACTGCATCGTGTTAGCTTGCATTTAGCGCGTTAGCTCGGGGCAGAGGCCTTTATAGGTTTATAGGTAGCACGCTAACTCCTGGTTAGCATATTAGCTCTCATTAGCTCGTTAGTTTATGTGATGTTCAAAGAATTACAGTTAGACGTTAGTCAGTGATGGTGAGGTGACGAGTTAACTCCTGGTTAGCATATTAGCTCCCAGCAGTCTTTAGAGGTTGGTTAGCTCATTAGAGTACAGTTTCCCAGGGCTAGCGTTATAATAATTATTATGATTATTTATTTATGTATTTATTTTTCTCCGTTAGAATTAAGAATCTGTCGATATTGATGATCTTAAGGATAATTCTGGAGCTGCATCGCTGATTTCTGGAAGTCTAGCATGTTAGCTTGTGACTTTGCTAAAGGGCCCAACAGTGGCAGCTTGCCAACAGTGGCTAGTTTCCCAGGGCTAGCTTTTTAACATTTTTTGCAGTTAGGACATCATCTCAGGGCTGGGGCCTTAGTTTAGCCTCAGGGCAGGGGTGGCTTAGTGGTTACAGCTGTGGGCTGTTGTGGGTTCGATACCCGGGCTCAGCAAGCTGCCGCTGTTGGGCCTTCGAGCACCCTCTCTGCTCCCTGGGCACTGCGGCAATAGCTGCCCACCACTCCGGGCATTTATGCTCGCTGTCCACTCTGTGTGTGTGTGGTGTTTTTAGATACAGTAAAAAAAATAAAGCTAGCAAGGGTTTGATATGACCGCGGCAATGAGGATACGTTTTCCTAGTGAAAAAAACAAAGCTCTTTCTGTAGTGTGTGTGTGTGTGTGTGTACGGGCGCATGCGAAGGCTGTAAATGTAAATGTGGCACGCCTTGCGTTTGGTTAATGTGTGATCGTGCCAGCGCTGGAGCCCTGGGTATAAATGCATGTTCGACTGCAGGCCTACTGAAGGTACAATGTTCTTGCTGATTGTTGTCATTTGCTCTTGGCACTGCTGCCTTGCTCTTTATGAGCCTGGAGCTCGGAGAGCTTGTCTTCATCTATTTTTTTTTTCCACTGTATTAAACGTGTTATTTATTTATATTCAGGTCTCTGGGTCTGATGACCAATGGGCCGACGGAGACTCTCGTGTTAGCAAGTAATTGACTTGCTGCTTCCTGCGGCCTGCAGCCTGTGTAGCCGTGGCTGAACTGAATTATTTTGCTGTGTGTATTTCAGTGTAATCGCAGTGTTCACGTTCTGTACGGGCGGGTTCGAGACAGCACATCTGACTGGATTAGGAGATAGGACCATTTACATATATGACATTTAGTGGATGTTCGGTGAATCGTATTACAGAGGTGGGCTGATGTGGTGTAAAGAGTCTCCCCCAAGGACTTATATTGGTCACCCAGACTAGGAATCGAACCCCCAGTCTCCTATTTGGTTGGAGCTACTTGGGTAGTAGCTCACTGGCTACCAAGCTACATTGCCCTCCTCAGACGTCTCTCCACCTCTCTACCTGCCAGTAAAGTTGGAGGGCGGCAGTGTAGCTTGGTAGCCAGTGAGCTACTACACCATGTGGGACACTGGGGAAGTAGCTCACTGGCTACCAAGCTACATTGCCCCCCCCTCCAACTTCTCTCCACCTGCCAGTGAGTTGCTATACCATGTGGGAGACTGGCCACCAAGCTACATTGCCCCTCCCCCTCCAACTTCTCTCCACCTTCCAGTGAGCTGCTACACCATGTGGGACACTGGGTACCAAGCTACATTCTCCCCCTCTCTAACTTCTCTCCACCTGCCAGTGAGCTGCTACACCATGTGGGACACTGGGGTAGTAGCTCACTGGCTACCAAGCTACATTGCCCCCCTCAGACGTCTCTCCACCTCTCTACCTGCCAGTAAAGTTGGGGGGCGGCAGTGTAGCTTGGTAGCCAGTGAGCTACTACACCATGTGGGACACTTGGGAAGTAGCTCACTGGCTACCAAGCTACATTGCCCCTCCCCCTCCAACTTCTCTCCACCTGCCAGTGAGCTGCTACACCATGTGGGACGCTGGGTACCAAGCTACATTCTCCCCCTCTCTAACTTCTCTCCACCTGCCAGTGAGCTGCTACACCATGTGGGACACTGGGTACCAAGCTACATTCTCCCCCTCTCTAACTTCTCTCCACCTGCCAGTGAGCTACTACACCATGTGGGACACTGGGTACCAAGCTACATTCTCCCCCTCTCTAACTTCTCTCCACCTGCCAGTGAGCTACTACACCATGTGGGACACTGGGGAGGGGAAGTAGCTCACTGGCTACCAAGCTACATTGCCCCTCCCCCTCCAACTTCTCTCCACCTTCCAGTGAGCTGCTACACCATGTGGGACACTGGGTACCAAGCTACATTCTCCCCCTCTCTAACTTCTCTCCACCTGCCAGTTAGCTTCTACACCATGTGGGACACTGGGGTAGTAGCTCACTGGCTACCAAGCTACATTGCCCCCCCCCCCCCCCCCCCCCCAACATATCTCCACCTGCCAGTGAAGTTGGAGAGGGGAGGACTCTGAGTGTGGGGGTGGGTGGTGTATTTGGCTGAGCTAAATTGGGGATAAAGGAAAGAAAAGTGGGGAAGGAAATCCACAGTTCAGAAGCAAAGTGCTTCTGTATTTTTATCAGGTTCTGGAGCGGCCAAGGCAAAGTCCTGACTTGAATTCCATTGAGATGCTGTGGCAAAACCTTAATCAAGCAGTTTATGCTGGAAAATCCTCCAATATCTGCAAAGGAGAGTGGGCCAAAATTCCTCCACAGCGATCTTAAAGTCTCGTCCCAAGTTATTCTGCCCGTTTAATTTCAGTTGTTTGTCTTTGTCTTAAATGAATGAATGAAACGATCAATTAAAGGAGCTTTATACGAATCTGGAGAATGACTGTTGATATTTGAACTCAACAGCAACTGGTTACCAAGCTCCGTCCCCTGGTATTCATGCACATAGTGGGTTGACAAACTGTTGACAAACTGCTACGATTGCTGCTGCTAAGCTAAACAGTCACAATTATCCATCATGGACATTCACAAACGGGCCTTAACAAACAGTACTGAATAATAAGTCAATAAGTCAATGTCACCCACCAGTTTAGCAGGAATAGAGCAACATCCTCATCCCATTTCATGCCTTTCAACTAGGGATGCACCGATCCATCTTTTTCTGTTCCGATACAGATACCGATACAAGAACTTTGCGTATCGGTCGATACCCGATACCGATCCAATACCATAGTTGAATTAATAAACCATATACGTGACCATCTGGGAGAGACTTAAGGCATCAGGATTGATGTAACCATTACTTTCCGAATCAGATTTATTGGCCAAGTATGTTTACACACAAAAGGAATTTGTTCCGGCTGTTAGTGACTCTCTAGTGTTACAGCAATATACAGCTACTCTACATATAGTTTACAGACAATATATAATATACAGTATACAGAGAACAATAGTATACACAGTATATTCTGACTTTACGAGGACATTTCTATACTAACTATGTAAAACAAGCTATAACAAATGAACACAGATACAGTGTGTGCAGAATTATTAGGCAAGTTGTATTTGAGAGGATTCTTTTCATTATTGGACAACAACTATGTTCTCAATCAACCCAAAAGACTCATAAATATCAAAGCTTAATATTTTTGGAAGTTGGAGTGGGTTTTTTTTAGATTTGGAGGATATCTGTCTGTGCAGGTAACTATTACTGTGCAGAATTATTAGGCAACTTAATAAAAAACAAATATATACCTCACATATCTCACCTGTTTATTTTCACCAGGTAAACCAATATAACACAATATTTCTGACATTCAAAAACAAAAACAAAAACAAATCAGTGACCAATACAGCCACCTTTCTTTACCATGACACTCAAAAGCCTTCCATCCATAGATTCTGTCAGTTGCTTGATCTGTTTACGATCAGCATTGCGTGCAGTAGACACCACAGCCTCCCAGACACTGTTCAGAGAGGTGTACTGTTTTCCCTCCCTATAGATCTCACATTTTATGAGGGACCACAGGTTCTCTATGGGGTTCAGATCAGGGGAACAAGGGGGTCATGTCATCACCCTTACTGGCCAGCCCCGCTGTGGAGTATTTGGATGCATGTGATGGAGCATTGTCCTGCACGAAAATCATGTTTTTCTTGAACGATGCCGACTTCTTTCTGTACCACTGCTTGAAGAAGGGGTCTTCCAGAAACTGGCAGTAGGTCTGGGAGTTGAGCTTCACTCCATCCTCAACCCGAAAAGGTCCCACAAGTTCATCTTTGATGATACCAGCCCATACCAGTACCCCACCTCCACCTTGCTGGCGTCTGAGTCGGAGTGGAGCTCTCTGCCCTTTACTGATCCAGCCTCGGGCCCATCCATCTGGCCCATCAAGAGTCACTCGCATTTCATCAGTCCATAAAACCTTAGAAAAATCAGTCTTAAGATATTTCTTGGCCCAGTCTTGACGTTTTATCTGATATTTCTTGTTCAAAGCTGGTCGTTTTTCAGCCTTCCTTACTTTGGCCATGTCCCTGAGTATCGCACACCTTGTGCTTTTTGATGCTCCAGTAACGTTGAAGCTCTAAAATATGGCAAAACTGGTGGCAAATGGCATCTTGGCAGCTTCACGCTTGATTTTCCTCAATTCATGGGCAGTTACTTTGCGCCTTTTATTTGTAAACACGTTTCTTGCGACCCCGTTGGCTATTTGACATGAAACGCTTGATTGTTCGGTGATCACGCTTCAAAAGTTTGGCTGCTGCATCCCTCTGCAAGACATCTCACAATTTCTGACTTTTCAGAGTCCGTCAAATCTCTCTTCGGACCCATTTTGCCAAAGGAAAGGAAGTTGCCTAATAATTAAGCACACCTTATATAGGGTGTTGATGTCATTAGACCACACCCCTTCTCATTACAGAGATGCACATCAACTGATTTACTTGATTGGTAGTTGGCTTTCAAGCCTATAGAGCTTTGAGTAGGACGACATGTATAAAAAGGATGATGTGATCAAAATACTCATTTGCCTAATAATTCTGCACACAGTGTATAAATGAACCCAATTTCTATTTATTTGTCACTAAAATATAAACACAATAACTGTGCTGGGCTCTTTATTTTGAAATTCGAAGTCTGGGAGACTAAAGAGGGGCTAGCAGCTCCTCTCTTCTCGCTTCTTATATGAGAAGCTTAATAACTCGCTGATAATTAATGACAGGTGGAGGGCAGGTGCTGGTTAGATAGGGTTTGCTATGATATGTGTATGATGTCTGTAGGTTACTCTGATCCTGAGTTATGAAGCCTGGATCAGGTTCTGTGAATGGATCAGTCCTTATCAGACTAATTATCCAATACACGATCCAGCTAATTTTGTTAGTATCTGGACCGATATCTAATTCTAGTATCGGATCGGTGTGTCTCTACATTCAACATTTGAAACATTTTTCAAGTTTCAGATAATCCAGGTAATTTAAGCACAAGCTACAGACAACATGAGTAAACACATAATGTAGCCTTTAAAGGCACGGTGTGCGATTTCAATTCAATGCAATGCAATTTGTGTTCCTCATGGTTTGAACAGTGTTGGAGCAAAGTGGCTCGGGCCAAGAAACACGACACCTTTCCAGCCAATCAGCAGCAGGGAGCAGGGTGTATGATTACTGGGTCTGTAGGTTACTCAGATTTATGAAGCCTAGAATACCGTCAGGTTCTATGAATGGATCGGTCCCAATCAGACTAATTATCCGATACCCGATCCAGCTAATTTTGTTAGCATCTTGACCGATATCTGATCCTAGTATCGGATCGGTGTATCCCTACTGTCAGCATTTGTAGGCCTTTCCACCATCCAAACGCCTTACCAGTGTTTACATGTGTTTTCGACCCTGCCCCTTTGCTTATTCTGTCTTGTACACAAGCATGAACGCTCCCTGCTGCTGATTGGCTGGAAAGGTGTCGTGTTTCTTGGCCCGAGCCACTATGCTCCAACACTGGAGCAAAGTGAAAACAGGCCAGCGAGCTAGTGAACCATGAGGAACAAAAATTGCATTGCATTGCATTGCATTGAATTGAAATCGCATACCGTGCCTTTAAAAGCTGCATTATGTGTCTACTCATGTTGTCTGTAGCTCGTGCTTAAATTACCAGGATCATCAGAAACTTTCAAAAGTTTGGAAAGGGGTCAAATACTCCTTTACGGTAAAAAAAAAAAAAAAGCAGGTCAGCCCGCAATTCCCGGTCCACACGCACATCTGGATTTATTTTCAGGTGTTAAGACCTATCTTCAGATGTGTCGAGCCTCTAATCACCACTCTTATTTCCGTCTGTCCACAGCCCGTCTAGTCGTGGCTGAACTGAAGTGGAGCGATGAGCAGCACTCAGGAGGTCCCGAACCACAGCCGGGAAAAGGGGGACGGGGCCGCTCCCCCCACAGAGACGAACCCCACCCAGACGGCCCCCACCACCTCTCCCACAGCTACGGCTGCCTCGGTGAAGGCCGAGCCTCGGCCCGCAGCCAGCAGCCCACCCAGCAACGGCAAAGCCAGCGAGGCCAACCTGCCGGCCGAGATCTGTGTGGTCATCGGTGGCTCTCGCAACTCACAGGCGCAAGGTGACTCCCTGCTGAACAGCTACGGTGGACGTATGGCTAGTTTTATTTGTATTACTTCCTTCAGTAGTTCCACAGGGACTAGCTGTGCAGCAATTGCATTAATCAGTACGAGTGTCCACAAACGCTTGGACATATGTAGTGTATATTCAGTAGGTGGCAGAAAGGCACTGATGGTGTGTACAGGTGATGGCGCAAATGAACTGAAATCAGCTGTGAATGTATTAAACCATCCAGCTTAATCTATATTCAGTTACAGAGTGCCTTTATTAATGTTATCTTTCCAAGTGGCATTAAAGTGTACAAAAAGAACATTGTCTGCTAATTACGTGCGAATTATCTTTATTGCTGTCAATTGTGTACATTTGTTATCTAACCACCGATTGAAATAGCAAAGCTTTCAACATTTGTAGACCTTCCCACCATCCAAACGCATTCACCATTGTTTACATGCGTTTTCGACCCTGCCCCTTCGCTTCCTCTGGACTGTTTTCCAGCCCGCAAACAAACCGGACAGCTGGCATTGAATTGAAATCGCATACTGTGTTTACTCATGTTGTGGGCAAAACAGCTACAAATATACAATGCTAATTTTATATTATAGCCTTGTTAAATTATATAATCAAATTTTATATAATAGACTTGTTAAAGTTGGAGCAAAGTAATAAAAAAATATATGTCCTGTGAAAGACTAGAAAATAAAAAAGTAATGTCTGGTACTACAAAAATTTACTAGAAGAAAATTACTAGAAAGGAAAGTACTGTAGCAGTACAGTAGTAATGTATTACTAGAGAAAATAATGCATTTTAATTGATTAATTGGATATTCTTTAAAATCAGTTATTACTCTAACTCTAAATGTTCAGATTACTTGAGTAAGCCATCCTCAGTTTATTACGCTGCTGTGCTGAAAATCCTCAATTGTGTTTGTGTTCATACAGGCTCCTACATCTGTGGAATATGTGGGAAGAAGTACAAGTACTACAACTGCTTTCAGACTCACGTCCGCGCCCACAGAGGTACAGTCAGCAACAGCAACACTGTAGAAACTACCTAACCCTAGCAACCACTAACCAGCACCATATCAACCACTTTATAGACCATAGCAACCACCAGGTATAGCAAAGCAAACTGTCTAGCACCCAAGCATTACTGTAGGAACTATCTAGCCCTAGCAACCACTAACCAACATCATAGCCACCACCTTATAGCCCATAGAAACCACCTAATGTGAAATACATTGGAAAGAAACACGGGGGGAGAAAAGCAACGATTAACCAACACCATAGCAACCACCAGGTACAGCAAACCAAACTGTCTAGCAATCAAGCATCACTGTAGAAACTACCTAGCCTTAGCAACCACTAACCAACACCATAGCAACCACCTTATAGACCATAGAAACCACCTCATGTGAAATACATGGGAAAGAAACACAGGGGGGTAGACAGGCAACCATTATCCAACACCATAGCAACCATCAGGTATAGTATAGCAAACTGTCAAGCAACCAAGCATCTCCGTAGGAACTACCTAACCTTAACAACACCATTACAACACATTGTTATGGGCTTGTTTTTGATTCGCTTTGTCTGTTTCGCATTTAACGATGATGATGCTGTCATTGGGAGCCGCAGAGGTGTTGCCGTTGTTACTCCTGTGTGTTTGAACAGTTCAGGCTAAAGATGAGAAGATCAGTCCGAATCGTAGCACAGAGGAGGAAATAAAAGGAGGGGGGATGCTGTGATAAACTTACATCAATCAGTATCAACAAAAGAGTTGAAGGTAATGAAAGAAAAATGACCAGACAGGAAAAAAAACCCAGAAATCAGCACTTCCGAAGACTGCAGGATGAAACCGCTCCAAAAACATAAGGGCTGTGGGGAAGATTGCTAAGATGGGCCAGACAAGTTCTGAAAGTAAAGTTTCATGGACCGATTACACAAAGATAATCCCTCCTCAAAGTGTCCTGTCATGACTGAAGCATGCGTAGCTGGATCTGGAACCACTTCCCTTTAACTTTTATCCTCTGATTTTATTTTACACTTAATTCAAAGCGTCTGGCCTGAAACGACACACGGCATTCATTTCTTTATCTGCACATCCCTCTGTACAAACCCTTCCATCTTAGCTGGAAGCCGCGAGCGCCTCGCACTCGCTACACTCGTACAGAGGCCGCTGTGTGTGACGGGTCCCTGTTTTTAAACTGAAGATGAACTCCTCCTTTTCTGTTCTCCTGTACAGAGACGGAGGGCACGCCGTCCGGAGAGGGGGCCTCTCACATCCTGAACAGTGAGTACTGCACAGATTTGTTTAATTTGTACTTGGCAACACCATAGCAACCACCTGGACTAAAATAGCAGCTGCCTAGCAACACTGCAAGAACCACCTGGCAACTGCGTAGCAACACTATAGGAACCACTAGGTAATACTGTAAGAACCACATAGCAACTGCCTAGCAATACTAAAAGAATACTAAAGAAACCATTAAGCAACACTATAGGAAACCCTTAGCAAACCCCTAGCATTTGGACCACCAAGAAACCCCTAGCAACACTAAAGCAACCACCTAGCAACTGCATAGCAACATTACAGGAACCACTAAGTAATACTATAAGCCAAACCCATAGCAACCGCCTAGCGACACTGTTGGAGTCACCTGGAATACTGTAGCCACTCCCTAGCAACCGTCTAGCAACACTATAGCAAGCTTCCTAACAATCCCATAGCAACACTATAGAAACCACCAAGCAATGCTCTATAGGAAACCCCTAGCCCCAATTTGGACTTTTTAGCTATACTAAAGCAACCACCCAGAATACCATAGCAACCACTTAGCCACACTATAGGAACCACTTGGGACACCACAGCAACCACCTAGCAAACCTATTCCAACCACCTAGCAACACTGTAGGAGACACCAAGCAACACTAAAGCAACCACACAGAATACCATAGCAACCACTTAGCCACACCAAAGGAACCACCAGGGACACCACTGCAACCACCTAGAAACACTATAGGAACCACCTAGCAAACCCATTCCAACCACCTAGCAACACTATAGGAACCACCTAGCAAACCCATTCCAACCACCTAGCAACACTGTAGGAGACTCCAAGCAACACTAATGCAACCACCCAAAATACCATAGCAACCACTTGCACATCTGGGACATCATGTCTTGTTCCATCCACCAACGCCAATGTCACCTGTCCAGCAGCTGACTGAAGCTTTAATCCGGGTCTGGGAGGAAATCCCTCATGGGAACATCAGGAGCATGCCCAGGTGTTATAGGGAGGTCATCCAGGCACGTAGAGGCCTCATTTCAACCTCTCTTGAGGAATTTCCACTCAAGTTGGATCAGCCTGAAATTTGATTTTGGAGTATGACTCCAAATGTATGGCAAATCCAGACCTCCATGGGATAATCATTTTTATTAACATTTGATCATTTTTGTGTTATTTTGTTCTCAATGCATTCCGCTATGTCATGAATTAAGTTTTTTTACTGGAATATTTCATTCATTGAGATCCAGGATGTGTTCCCTTTATTTATTTTTTTGAGCAGTGTATATTAACACATTCAAACTCATCAACCTTTGGCAGATGATCATATTTAGCATCCAAAACCAATCAGCAAACGTTTTGTTTCCATCTAAAAATAGATCCATGAAACCGCTATGAAAGCTAAGCAGTGCAAGTGGCAATCATAGGGGTCCAAGCACTGTGCGCCATTATAGACACCACCAAGCAACGCTCTATAGGAAACCCCTAGCCCCCATTTGGACTATACTAGAGCAACCACCCAGAATACCATAGCAACCACTTACCCATACCATAGGAATCACCAGGGACACCACAACAACCACCTAGAAACACTATAGGAACCACCTAGCAAACCCATTCCAACCACCAAGCAACACTAAAGCAACCACCCAAAATACCATAGCAACCACTTGCACATCTGGGACATCATGTCTCATTCCATCCACCAACGCCAATGTCACCTGTCCAGCAGTTGACTGAAGCATTAATCGGGTCTGGGTGGAGATTCCTTAGGAGAACATCAGGAGCGTGCCCAGGTGTTGTAGGGAGGTCACCCAGGCACGCAGCGGCCTCATTTTAACCCCTCTTGAGAAATTTCCACTCAAGTTGGATCCACCTTTGGCAGATGATCATTTTTAGCATCCAAATCCAATCAGCAAACGTTTTGTTTCCATCTAAAAATAGACCCATGAAACCACTATGAAAGCTAAGCAGTGCAAGTGGCAATCGTAGGGGTCCAAGCACTGTGCGCCATTATGAAACCATTATGGAAAGACAGGCAGTGTTTTTTAAATGGTCTAAACTAGTGCTGCACTGATACTGTATCAGTAATAGAGAACACTGATACCATAAATCTTACTGATGCCCTACTTTTTTTTTTCTTTTCTTTTTTCAGTCTTTGTTCTGAAACTAAACGTTTAAACAACCATTCAAATCCAGTCATAAATAGCTATTACCATTAAACTGATTTTTAATGAACTTTTAGCACTTTTGGTACTTTTTTGTGGCTCTAACACCCAAAGGTGGAGTTTCAGCAGCTTGTTTAAAGGCCAGACACTAAAGTTTAGTAGCTTTTTACACGTCGTGAACCTGAATGTGAAATTTGCTGCAGAAGTACTTTCTGTTTCTAAACTGGTGTTTTGGGTTTTTTATGGCTCTGAAATAAATGTGAATTTAAACACCAGTTAAAAGCTGTTTGCTGAAACTTAGCAAGATTCTGCTTCCCTGCCTGTACGTGTTTCTGCATTGTGGCCATTTTTATTATTTTATAGTTCTGTTATTATTTTTTTTATTATTATTATTATTTTATGGGAACTTTCAAATGTGCAGTTCCTCAACCAGTAAACACAGTTCTTTCAGGCTAGTTGTATCTTATTTAGGATCAGATATATAAAAAAAAAAAAAAAACATATTGGAAAGCTATAAATATCAGGATTTAGAGCCGAGTATCAAGTATTTAAGCCAGAGCTGGTATCGTTACTCCGTATCGGCAGATACTCGAAAATCTGGTATCGGTATCAGAAAGGAAAAGGTGGTATCGGTGCATCCCTAGTCTAAACCTCTGTCTCCTCTGTTCCAACTTGCCAAATCCTAGAAAATCAGAGCGTCATGATGTGAAGTTTTTTTTTTGGTTTGTCGACCTTGCTACTTCGACCCTCATAGCGTGTCCTGAACCTTCTGGATGTTGTTGTCTCTGTTTGAAATCAGATTCTTTCCGCTACACGTGCGACATATGTGGGAAAAAGTACAAGTACTACAGCTGCTTCCAAGAACACCGGGACCTGCATGCCGTGGACGGTGAGTAATGTGCTCACATGTCTTCTCCTCTTCTATAACATGAGACGGTTTCTCAGACTGCTATGCGAAACCCTGCAGATGCCTCAGTTCCCGTCCCACCCCCTCCGCTTAAGAAGTGGTTTTAGCTGTAGGCAGCAAACGCCCAGCACATGTGGGTCTTTCTGCAGACCCCGGTGAAGCTGCTCGAGAGGGCGGCAAGAGTGTGTAAGGCTGCACCATGGCCAAGGTGCAGTGGGGTGAAGGGGGGGGGGGTCTTTTAAAGAATGTAATGTAGAGGATGGTTTGGATTTGTTTATATATATATATATATATATATATATATATATATATATATATATATATATATATGATATTATTTTTTTTATATATTTATATTATTATTATTATTTTATATATATGTATGTTTTTCATATCTTATAACATAAGGCACAGTTATTATGTTTTAATAGTATAAAAATATATATGTATGTATGTATATATATATAATTTATTTTATTTTTGTATTTTATTTTTATTTATACATTTAATATATAATCAATGTGAGCACAGCAGTAAATTGTCTGAATTTCAAGGTCTTGCTTTATTTCCTAGCAGTTGTGGGTACGGCTGCAAGCTTAGCTGCTGATCTACAGGCTAATACTTAGACATAGAGGGTGATGAGAGTTAATGACACATATAATAAGCTAGTAAAGGGCTGTAAATACGAACGCTGTGTTTAATACATAAGCACAAGCCAGCAGTAGTGTGATTGGTAGATGACTGAATGTTTAATAATGAGGCTAAGAACAGAATGGGTGGCTACTGTAGTGGAGAACACCCTCACTCTATGTGCAAAAGCCTAGGGTTCGATTGCCCATCCTGAGGGAGGGAGGGGGTGGTCGCCAACTAAATATTAGGGGTAGGAATCTCTTGGCGTCTCTCAATTCAGAGAGCTGCGATGCAACGATACAACTGACAATCTTATTTTTTTTATACAGATTTTATCTTTATCTTATAATAATAAAGCATTTTACATGTTGGAATTTTGCCCAGTTCAGCATTATCAGTCACAAACAACATCTTCCTTAGTGATCTATCATTCCTCTGCCACACTCTTTAACAGCTCAGCCATATCTGCACCTGTGTGGCTCTCCTCCACTTCACATTTACATTTACAGCATTTAGCAGAAGCTCTTCCCCAGAGCGACTTACAAAAGAGCTTCACTGTTCACTCAGAAAATACCTTTAGCTAGTTTGTATCGGCTAGACTCCAGAAGACCCCTCAAATCTTAGACTCCACTAAATACAGAAGTCAGTCTGGAGACCCTAATGCTCTACATACTACACTCTGCCTAAGTCCTCTCAGAAGAGGAGGGTCTTCAGTCTGGGTTTGAGGACAGCGAGCGTTGGACTCTGCTGTTCGGTCACCCAGGGGAAGCTTGTTCCACCACTTCGGTGCAGGACAGAAAAAAGTCTGGACACTCGTCTTCCATGGATCTTAAAGGATGGCGGGTCGAGCCGAGCCGTACTTGAAGCTTGATGGGCTCTTGGTGCAGATCAGGGTTTTGACCATTACCATCAAGTACGGAGGGGATGGCTGGTCCAGTCTTGGCTTTGTAGGCCAGAGTCAGGGTGAATCTGATGACCTGGGCAGCAGCTACAGGAAGCTACAGTGAAGGAAGAACCCAGCAGCAGAGGAGAGACAGGGTGCTATTCAACACTAGGTGGAACAGACCTGACTGTTGTGAAATGAAATGTACAGAAGCACAGTTGTTTGGTTTGGGTTTTTTAGGGGTTTTTTTGTCGCTGTGCTGAACTTGGCTCCACCTGCTTAATTTGCAATAAGAAATTAAAAGGAATATGTTGAGTTTTAAAAAAAATTGGGGGTTGATAGAGAGAAACGACTGCATTTATCACCTGTTTCTTATCTGTAGATCCCTATGATCATGTGATTCCTGTGGAGGAACCTGTGAAGGAAGAGATCGAGCCGCTTCAGAAAATAGGACCAAGTAAGTGAAAGCCTGGAAACATCTGCTGCTGAGGAGGATGAGGAGGAGGATGATTTGTTAAACTGATGAAGCCTTGGTGTTATTTAGTGTAAAAACGTCTAAATAATCGTGTCTGGAGCTGTGATTGGCCAGAATGCTCCCAGCACACAGTACCAGAAACCTCTCGGAAAATTGGTTGGAAGCTCATTTGCATATTACAGCTTTCTGAAATGCTGGGATTGTGATGCTTTTACTGTTATTTAGGTAGTAAAACGTGTATTGCTGCTGTCCAATGAAAAACCTGCATCTCCATTTTTTTGGGGGGTGGGGGGGCTGTTTTTACTTTTCTCCATCTTTTGAACCCTGCAGTCACCCTGTATCCTGTGTTAATAATTCTGGATGAATGGACCAATAGAAATGCTCCGAATTTACTTACATTGACTTCTATTGAAAGTTTAGAAGTTTTTGTAGGGGGTTGTTTTGTGTTTTTTCGTGTCCTGTAACGTTGCCATTTTGGAGATACATGTTTTTGTTTGTTTTTTTAATTCGGATAGTGACAATATCAGGTATGCCTGACGTGTGTGTGTGTGTGTGTGTGTGTGTGTTGTGCTTTCTGCAGAAACTGGGAGCTACACGTGTGAATTCTGTGGAAAACAGTACAAATACTTCAACCCCTATCAGGAGCATGTGGCTCTGCACACTCCAATGAGTAAGATTTAAGTTTTTTTCTTTTACAGATTTCACTGCTAAGAGTATTGAACTGCATACAGTAGATGGAAGCGTGGCACTTCTTATTGGTGTTGCCAAAAATACAGAGATTATTGTACGTTGTGTTGTAAGTTTTAGATGTTCCTGGTAAATTCTCCGTAATGCCTTCATAAGAGCTAAATCTGGATTTTAGGGAATTTACCTGGAAACTTGCTTCATTTGGCAGGAATACCCTCTCCCATTACTATCCTCCCCGACGCACGTGAGTTAACCTTCAGAAGACTGGAGTTATTACTGTCCTTTTTTTTTTTTTTGAACATATCATTTCTACAGTTTACTTTCTCATGGTGCTGCGCAATGAATTATTATTAACCTGCATCCAGTTCACATTCTGTATCAACAGGTTCCAGTCTGCTCCTCTTTTCTCTTCACACAACAATAATCTAAGATCTAATAATCTTCAGATCATCATAAAACAGCTCCGCGTCGGCTACTGACAAACACAGCACAGCCATCTCTTGGGTCAAATGGTTCTTTGAGCAATACCATAGGAGAACCATGTTTGGTTCCCTAAAGCCATGGAAGAACCGTTTGTTTTTGAAGGTTCTTCATACTCCCTGAGAAAAGACCACCCGTCCGTGCAGTGAACACCCTAAGACACACAGTAATATAGTGAGCACATGTGCCCAGAGTGGTGCACAGTCATTGCAGCGGTGCCCAGAGAGCGGAGAGGGCTAAGGGCCTTGCTCAAGGGCCCAGCAGTGGCAGCTTGCCAAGCTTGGGTATTGAACCCACAACATGATTCTTTATAAAACCTAAATGCATAAATGATACATAAATCCAACTTTTGTCATTTTTGACAGTGCAAAGAAATTATTATTAATAATAATAATAATAATAATAATAGTAATATTAAAGTAAAGCAATTGATAGGCGTTTATGGGGAAATGTTAGCGTTATTAATATTTGAGATATCACAACCACTATCATACCATTATTTTGGGGGGGGGAAGTATTTTTTTAACAATTAACCAAAAAAAATCACAAAGAGGTGTTTTTTTTTTTTGTTTGTTTATTTTTTTGCTTGTTTTCCCGCACCCCCACCATTTGCCGGACATGGGTTTCTGTTGGGCCTCTTTAATTAAACAGCAGCATTAGCCAAAATGTGTTTGGCAAACAGCACACAGTCAGTATTCTTTATTAGCATGAGTTATTCTAATTCATTAGTGGGTGCGACTTCTAGCAGGTGAATGCATTTATTAGAAGGGGTGTCCACAAACATTTGGACATGTAGTGCATGTGCTTCATGTCCAAGCAAAATCGCCAGACCTCAGTCTGGATCTGAATGGACAGGAACCTGCTGAGACTGCAATTCTCACTTAACAGGACTGATGCTTGACCAAGTAGTAGAAAATGAACAATACATGCAACTAGTATATACTATTTTATATATATATTATATATATATATATATATATATATATTACGACCCCTTTGTTACAAGTTTAAAACAATCCATAAAAATAAAAAAAGAACAGGGCTTCACTGAGTTCAGTCCCCATTGTACATTCACTCCCCCCCCTTTTTTTTTTTTTTGGTCTCCTCATTTGTCTTCTACTCCTTTAACGAAGACTTTAGCCAGGGAGTCTGACATGCAGAGCTATTTAAAGTACAGCGCGTCCATAGAAGTGGGTCAGAGAGATTGCATTGTTGCTGAAGGACTCTAATTCTGATTAGCTGTGAATTAGCCGATGTATATTTAACGCAATGACAGAAATCTGACACACAACGATTTTTTTTCTTGTCTGGTGTCGAGGCACGATCCGTGGAGTAACGGCTGTCGGTGGTTTAGAGCTCAGAGCAAAAAGATTTTTATGGATTTTTATGCTTTGAAAACATGCTTTTAAAAAAACAGTGGTCACTAGCGGTCAATATGTTGTGCAGCGAAATGTGAAGCCCTTATAAAGCCTGAAATTTACTGTAGATGGAAATGTCTGGATTTTTACCTTCTGGAACTGAAATTTCCATCTCTAACTGTAGATCATTCAGAAATCTTCCTGTGGTTTCATTTGAGCTGTTCTTTTTCTGTGGCTGAATGAGTGACAACAAGAATTTTGTTGATGGAATATTCCCATTTTCCCTCAATTTGGTACTCCCAGTCATCCCACCAGATCGTAGCTTCCCCCTGGCACTAGCAATACTCCCGACACTAGGGGATCTATTTTAGCGATCTTTTGGCAAGCCGCCAACCATGCACCGTGCCTCTTGATTTAGGGGGCATGTCGGTGTGTCTTTGCTATGGTAACAACAGGAAAAGTTTGACCTTGCTCGACTCGAAGTGCGCAATAGTCCTGCTCTGAGTCTCTTAATTAATCAGTGTGTCTCTGCGCTTCCTTTAAGAGCCGGGTGCGGTCAGACTGACCTTGGCGGATTTCTATTTCAGTGCTGTAAAGCGTTGTGCTCTATCTGACTCTGGCTGCTGATGGCAAAGCTCCATGACTCAGGATTCGTACCCTCAGTCTCTGGGCCATAGTGGCAGTACATTAGACTGCTGAGCTGTGGTCCAAGTCCAGACCAGATACTATCCTATCTGGAACTGGACCTGGATCTAACCATATAAACCACTGAGAACTGTTCAGTTAGGAGGGAGTGTTTATTTTAACTGCTGTAACCTTCCTATCAGGGACTTGAGGGTATCTTGAACGGTAGCCTCACAGTCTAGTTAGAGGGCTTTGACCTTGGCAAGTTGACATTTTGCAACTTGATCACCACTGAATTCATAATCTGAGTGGGTGTGTTAATATTTTTGACCTTGTGTTGATTTCGGAAATTCTCAGTTCTAGTTTTTATTTCTATTAAAGTTGTGTTGTATCTCATTCTGCCTCAGAAAAAGAGCATTAAAAAATTAAAAACCCAATATTGCCATCATCAACATTCACGCAGTGGTAAATACTGCACTAACAATACACTGAACAAGCTCACATGACCTCCACGTGAGTCCTCCACTCCACATTGGGCTTGCAGGTCTGCAGATGTGTGCTAGCTGTGCAGAGAGGAATGAGACTCCTCATGTCTGCTCGGTTAAGCTTTCTTTGGTTCTGGTTTTGCAGAAAGCTCTTTCGGCCTGAAAATGGAGGGCAAGCTGTCAGGGAAGTCAAACCTCAGAGACGGCAACAATTCCCAAAGCTCAAGCGGTAAGTCGCACTGTTGCCTCCAGTTGTGAAATGTTGAGAATTTGAAGAATTTCCTGACACATTGTAACTTCAGTTATGTTGAAATACTGGAATATGGGCTTTTCAGCTGAACTGCCTGACGCAGGGCGCTTTTGGAGTTCGGTTGGTGACGGAGATTTTTGGTTTTGTTTTGTTCAGTTTTTTACATAACGTAGCCCCTCCCCCTGAACTGACCACAGAGATTAAAAGTCCAGCACTGTGGTTGGAATTATCCTGGCACAGTAAACAGTATGTTGAGGGAACAGTTCAACTGAGGTCTTGGGCTTATTTGGTCTTGTATGGAAGCCCGCTCGTGCC
Organism: Salminus brasiliensis; assembly: GCF_030463535.1. Lineage (NCBI taxonomy): Eukaryota > Metazoa > Chordata > Actinopteri > Characiformes > Bryconidae > Salminus > Salminus brasiliensis. The sequence goes on along the minus strand of NC_132878.1, from coordinate 5,953,645 downwards.
AGGTAGAAGTTTTTGTTTTGTTTTTGTTTGTTTTGTTTTTTTATCTCAGTTTTTCCATGTTGAATCGTTAAATTTTGGTGCAATATGTCAGGAAGTCATTATTTCAAGAAAATGTCTTATTATTATTTTATTATGTCTTATTAAATTATTTTGACATGAGTCAAAGTTCTGGCATAGTGCTGACAAATTGAAACAATTGTTTCATTATTTATTGGTTTACTTTTTCATTATTTATTTCTCTTTTTTTTCTCTCTCACACACATTTACCTGGACCCCTTTATTATTTTTTTGTATTTATTTATTTATGTATTTGTTATTATTATTTTATAAAAAAAATTCTCAATTCCCATCTACCTGGCCCCTTTTATTTATTTTTTATTTTGTATTTGTTTTTTTCATATATTCTCTTTTTTTTTGTCTTGGTTTCTTGGTTATTATATTTTTTCAAACCCCCCCTCAACCCCCCCCCCCCCCCCCCCCCCGGATCTACCTGGGACTTCTTTTTTTACTGTTGACAATTAAAAAAATATTGCTTGTTTGTTTATTTATTCATTTTTATTTATTATTTATTCTTTTTTCACCCCACCCCCCATAATGTACCTGACACAATTATTGTTGGCATATTTCTGACAAATTGAAACAATTGTTTTTGTCTTGGTTTCTTTTGTTGTTATTATTATAACTTTTTTAACTACCCGGCACCAATGGGCTTGTTTATTTTCTGCTGACAGAAATTCAGACGTTTTACACTCAGCTCTCAGAACAGAGGCACAATCAGATCAGTGATGTTTCATATATTTCCAGGATGCCCCCCGAGAGCAGAGCTCAGAAGCCACCCCAACATAACCTTCCCAATAATTGGTTTGGAAAGCCATTAGATCAAACAGTAGTGTTTGCATTGATAGGGATGTGTCCACACTCACACACACACACACTCACACACACACACACACTTCAGCTGTTCTAACTTCATCAATCCACAGGATGTGTTTTCAGAGTGCATCAGGGCTTGTTTAGACGTCCCTTTTGAAAACCTCTGCCTGTGAATTTTTATGATGAGGGAGTGTTGATATAAATTCTAATAAAATGTTATGAACAGCAAACCGAGATGCCCAATCAGCCATAACATTAGTACCACTGACGAGTGAAGAGCATATGCTTAGCTTAATCTACAGTGGCATCTACATCTGTCCAGGGTTGGGATCTACATATCGGGCAGCAGGTGAACAGTCAGTTCCTGAAGGTGATGTTGGTGTTAAAAGCAGGAGAAATTGGCATCCTTAAGAATCTGAGCCACTTTGAGAAGAACCATACTGTGAAGTTCTAGAAGATGACTGGGTCAGAACATCCCCAAAACATCAGGCAGGTGAAAGGACAATGATCATGGAGGCCCCACCTCACAACTTCATAAAGGATCTGCTGCTAACGTTAGTCTTGATGCCCGATCCCACAGGACGCCTTCAGAGGTCTTGTGGAGTCCAGGCCTCGAATGGTCAGATCTGTTGTGGCGGCACAAGGGGGGCCTACTTCATAATAGGCAGGTGGTGTTAATGTTATGGCTGATTGGTGTAAAAATCCCTGTTAGTCCTGTTAGTTTGCTGCATTTCACATCAAGCAAAGGTTGATGTGTGTGTGTGTGTGTGTGTGTGTGTGTGCTCAGATTTGGTTCCAGTTCTGTAATTTCTTCTGTTTTTTAATAGAATTACTGGTTTTCGGGTTTTCTGAATGAGCGGAACTGCCCGCTTTTCGTTGCGCTCACAGTAAATGTGCTTTTCTTTACTTAGTAAAGGTCAGATCACATTTTAGGAGCAATCCAGATAATCCAGATAATTCTGAAATCCAGATAATTAGGGGTTGGCAAATAGTTCCTCACAAATGCTTGTCCTTATTTGGCCTGCAGATACTACAAGCCCCATGATGCCCACCTCCTTCCCCACATCACAGAGTAAGTATGCACTTAACGTCCACTTCTTTCTTTTTTCTTCTTTCTTTATTTGACTTCTCTTCCCCTCATTTCTGCTTCCTTTTTTATTTATTATTGTTTTCCTCCTCATCGGCATGCTGAGAAATCTCGTCACTAGTGATCCATCGCATGGCTCGAGCCATCCTTCCCATCTCCCCAAAGCTAGCCCAAGCAGCCTTCTTGCCTTTACAGCCTATATAGTGACCTTTCGCTGCTATGCTATGTTTCAGCGCTAGGCCGTGCCTTAGTGTGTGTTAGCATGCTAGCATTAGCATCACTGTGTTCTAAGAGAGCGACCGTGGGCCTTGTCTTCTAGAAGCCTACACGTGTGGATCCTGTGGCATTCAGTTCCAGTTCTACAACAACCTCATGGAGCACATGCAGTCCCATGCCGGTGAGTCACACACGCCCGGACCTGCCGTCACTAAGCATCTTAGCGGGCTGAGCCGGGATCGAGATTATAGCTTTCTTTATGGACTTTTGTAATTATTGGGTCGAAAGCAAGATCGATCATGAATAATTCCTTGTTTAGACGCATGCCTTCTGAAATACGTAACGTTTTCCATCTCACAAACATGGAATGTCATTAATGTTCACTCCACCCAATGGCATCTGTCTAAAGGACTCTCCTAATTCGATCACAGGTGGCGCGTAATCTTGCATGGCACGTCATGACCAATGTGAACTCTTGTCCGTCGCTGCTGTTTACACCATTTCTGCATGTTCTCCTACCTTAGAGGATTCTTTCATTTTGTCCGGTTTAGGAATCCCTCTGGACGTACAGTGGGGTGCCAGATGTTTGTGACCACTAGTGAATGAATTTTCCAGCTTCTTAGCGTTTGGTGGTGCGTCCCTGCTTTTGCTCGGGTGATGCAGGATGCACAAACGTCTTACAGTAAATAGACAAAAGTATTTGGACACTTGCTTATTCGTTTTATTGGAGTAACTGTGCCTCTACTATCCAGGGAAGAAGGCCTACTGCTAGATTTTGGTTAGGACAATGGATTTGATTGCATTTGGTAATCAGAGCATTAGTGAGGTCAGGATTTTGAATGTCACCTCATCCCCAAGTCTCCAAAACTCACCCCAAAAGTACTGGATAGAGCACCACTAACCATCATTCCAGAGAACACAGCTCAATGCTGGGGGGCTTTATACCCCTACTCTAGCCCACAACTGGCATTAGGCAGCATGGTGCCAATAGGCTCATGTTGATCTTCTCTAGAGGGTTCTGATCTATTGGCAGTACTTCCAGGACTACAGGGACTAGACAAGCTTTAATTGGCGAGATCTCAACTCAAAACACCCCTGACCTTTCTGTACAAAGGCCTTAGCATGGTTAATGTCACACATTTGCCTAATTTTGAATATTTGCCATGAACTTGAACCTTCTCTCAGACATTTGGACCCCACTGTGTCTTCAGACTGTGGGTTCTGCTGATTAAAGAGGCTGAAAATGTGAAATGTTCACTGTATTTGTGTTCGTTTCAGCGGATAATGAAAATCACACTAAAGAGGACTCTGCTGCTAAAGTCTGCCAAGCCCCCATAGCGTCGCAAGAGCAAACCTGGAAATCCCCTCCGCCTGCACAGAGGAACCACATGCCTTCCTACCGTGAGTGCATATTTTCTGCTCAGTCACCATGTCTGTCATTCCCTGTTGTGAGTATATAGCCTCCCCATATGCCCCAGCCTATACACCACTGTCCCACCAAATGCATCTCCAAATTCATCTACCCCATCACAGCTACAGTATACCTCCCTGTACAGTGTTGTGAATAACTATTAGCCCCAATTTCTTCTGTTTTACATATCTAAATGTTTCCGGTCATCCAGCTCATTTTAATTTCCGACAAAGAAAAACATGAGTAAACATATTAAAGATCAAGATTTTATTGAAACCTGTATCACTCTTGAAAAAGTAACAGCCCGCCTCGACCTAATAACTGGTTGAGTCTTTTTCACATCGCTGTGGGGGAATTCGGACCCACTCTTCTTTACAGAATCATTTCAATATGGCTACATTATTATATTTTTAATAATAAAGACAGGCAATATGCCAATAATTTATCTAAATTTTGATCAATTTTGGTATCGGGATACAAGCAAGAGTATCGTAGATTTCAGCAGTGCTTAAAGAACTCTGACCACCTGCACATGTAAAGAGCATGTAATTAGTGCCAAATTAGTGCTTTAATAGAAACCACTGTAGTCCATATAGGAGAACATTTTAATAGCAGATTTTAAGATTTTAAATATTCAAAATATTGTGATAAATATCATTGAAATATCACAGGAATTTGTCTTTAAATATCGCATATATTTTTGGCCATATCGCCCACCTCTATTTTCCAGCATGAACTGCCTGTTTAAGGTCTTACCACAGCATCAGACTGGGATTTAAGCAAAGACTTTGACTTGGCCATTTCAAAACCTACCTACAAATTTCATGTCTTTGAGCCATGCAGAGCTGAACTTGCTTGTTTGCTTCGGGTCATTGTCCTGCTGCATAACCCAACTGCACATAAGCTTTAAGTCCAGTGCAATTGAAATGTAACCTAATTGTCAATTGAGTTTGGTTAACTGGTTGGTTTAGTAGCTAAGGGAGCTATAATGTTTTTCACATGGGTGATACAGGTTTAATTAAATATTTATTTTTAAGTTAATGATCATTTGAAACCATTTAACCTTTAAATGCAACAAATATGCACAAATTGTAGACACCGGAGAGGGGACAGATATTATTTTACAGCACTGTATAATCCAAGGTAGTCCACTTAAAGCCTTTAACTTGTATACTTCTAGTTTATTTATAGTAATCTATGTAGATATATAGCTAGACTTTGTAGATTTACAGTTCCGAAACTGTAGCCCATTTGTTGCTGCACATTTTACCAGCCCCCCCTCCGTTCCATCCATTAACGGAAATGGGCCGCCGCAAGACCACTGCTGAACAGATTTTTAAGTGCTAGGCCAGTCTCAGCACAGCAGTGACACTGACCTGCTAGTGGCATGTAGATGAGTGTAGCACTAGCATATTACATGGCCACTGTGGCGTATGCAGTGTATAGGAAAAATCTTCACCCCCTGTGATGTTTTTTCCCTTTATTGGTTTTATAAATGGTCAGTCATGGTCAATATAATTTATTTATTTGTTTGTTTGTTTTACTAAGATGTACAAACCATTACATAAATATTCACCCCCTTTAAAGTGACCTGGCCTAATTCAGCAGAGGTCCAGCAGGCAACTGGTGCTAGTACTCTCACAGTTAGTGAAATGGAGATCAGCTGAGTGCAGTGAATGCGCCTCAGGTGAGTGTAGTGTAAAGACAGCTATCTAGAAGGTCCAGACATTGCACGGTCACTCAGTATATGAGTATGTAGCCAGGAATACTGACCACCTAACCAAAGAGGAGACTAGTAAGGGAGGCCACCAAGACACCTATGACCACTCTGAATGGGTTAAACTGGTGCAGCTGCCACCCACTATGCTTCACAGTGGGGATGCTGTGTTTATGGAGATGTGCACTGTTTGTCTAGTGGCCAAAAAGCTTCATCCAGTTGACCTTGGAGTCTCCTTACATGCCTTTGGGCGAACTGTAGTTACTTAATACTGTAGATTACCTTTGCCCTTCTTAACGTATGCAGAGTTTGCCTTTCAGAGTCACTGTTTGAAAAAAGGCCAAATTATATTGACCATAACTCCATTTATAAATTAATAGGGGGGAAATAAGGGGAAATAAACATCCAAGGGGGTGAATACTTTGTTATAGGGACTGTATCAAGCAGTACTGGGCCTGTATGGTGGGTGTGTGTGATTAAAAATGGCCATCCAGTGTCTTAGCTGAGGCTGGTGGTGACTGCAGTAGAGATGCAGGGCTGAAAGGGTCTGGCGAATGCATTATCTCCAGGTGATGTTTTAGGAATTTTAATGCCTATGACATACATTTGTGTAACCTTGCAGGAGTGACTGTTAATATAATAAAATATTCAGTGAAATTGAACTAAAATGTTAAAATTATATTATGTACATATTTTTTTAAAGATCAATTTCAGGCTCCTAATGCAAATAATAGATATCTTTTATCTTATCATATTTTATCTTCAGTCACAGTTTTAGCTCAAAGTGCTTAAAGTAAACTGTAATTTTAATTGAATTATATATAAAAATATGAAAAAAGTGATTTGTCCAGCAAAAGCAGTTTCATACAAATTGCACTTTTGTTGGTACAAACCTGACTACTGCGCCCACTAGAGGTTGAAAGTGCAGTTCTGCTGCTTCTGGGATGTGCTTCTAACCCCAATAAAACAGCTTTATTTTAATTTAAATTATTGAGATGGTACTTTCTTTCTTTTACCATTTTCTGGTTTAAATTTTATAAAAAATTTTTTATTATTGATTTTTGTATTCTTTTTTTTTATTGAATTATTGTTGATAGTTAAACAAGTGAGAAGTTTCCTCCCGATTCTTTTGATAGGATCCCGTTAGGACAACGCCTTAGTTTCTCCCTTAGTTTGCCCTCTGAACAAGTGCCCTCTATCTTTACCACATGTTTATTAAAGGGCTACTTTTATTTACATGTATGGCATTTGAATGGTGATGTTACGCAGGTAGGAGTATGTAGCGTTGCATTGATTGCTGGAAGGCATTGAACTCTAGTCTGTTGTGGGAAAGGCAGGGGTTTTACCCGCTGTTTAACCCTCTGGAGTCTATTAGGTCTTTTTTTTTTTGTTTTTTTTTTGCATATTTTCTTAAATTGCGTATTATAACTGTTCAGAACTGTCTCTGCTCCCTCTGTAATAAGCCCCTATATGAGCACTGTGTGATGAGTGACCTTAAACCTGAGAAATTTAAGTCAGATTTTTAGAAATTCTTAATATTTATATGAGAACATGCCTTTACTCATGTGGACAAATTGTCCTGGGACTTGACCACAGTCTCAGCTTTACAAAAGCGGTGTATATAAATGGCGAGAGGCAGAAGATGGGTTTCTGAGTGTCCATTGGTCAGTTTCACACAAACCCATAGATGGATGCACAGTGAGAGGCAGATGACGGGGACACAAATTCACCAGTTGGACACAGTGAGAGGCAGAGAAGAGCATCTCGACCCGTCTGCACAGCCTCCCAACTCCGGATGTGGGTCACGTACAATCTGGCAATGAGATGCAATGGAAAGGGTGGGCTCTACAAATTCACACAAATGTGACTTGTATTTCTGAGCTGAATTATCACAAAGATATTGAAGGAAACATCAAGAAACATTGCATTTGATGTGCTGGTTAATTATGTATATATATATATATTTTAACATTATAATTTAAAAAAATGTCATTTGTACGTCCCATGAATGAAGCAACCCAAAGTAAGAAACGTTTATCTGATCTTGCCCACCCAGTTTACTGTACTGGGTAGTGTGCTGAAGTCTGCCGTTCCACCCAGGCTATGGACCAGCTTTACTAAGTTATCTAATTGGATTTTGGATTGAATTAAACCTTGAAATTATGCTCTTTTTATTGGCTGTTTCAGGTAGAACTTAAATCCCATCCAAAAAAACCTAAATCCTATCAGTTAACTTGTGAGGAGAAAAAAATGACCCTTGGACTAACTCTGCTGCCAAATATTATCCAGCCTTAACTATTCCCTCAAATATTCTCGGCCTCCTCCTCCTCAAGGTTATTTCACTCGGCTGCAGAGGCGTGCCTGAAAGCCGAAGGACAGGCTTTGGAGTGCCGCACTTGACTGTTTCCCTGCAGTCTGAGCGGGATCAAACTTTTGGTCATGTTACCACACCGTTTGATACGAGTTTCTTTGCCAGATTCTGCTTGTTTTTCACAGCCTGGCACGAATCAGTTATCGCACTCATGATCGCTCTCTCGAATCAAGATCTGCAACGCTGCAAGCAGTTCTGACTGAATCTCCCCTGAATCAGACTGGTCTGTCGGAGCATGCCACTGGCATGCGATCCTTTGCTGAGTAAGCAGTCTGGATTCAGGAGTTGTGTCCACATCGAAAGGGAAAGAGTCAGATGTTGATGTTTTATTATCCTTCTTTTTTTTCACACTTTTGCTGCTCCGACCTCCAGGGCAAAATACAGCATTTATGGGGCTCTGAGTGGCTTAGCGGTCTAATGCGCTACTGCTAGAGCCTCGCATCTCTAGTCAATCTCGAGTCATGCTGCTTCGCCATTAGTCTGAGCCTAAAAGCACACAAGTATCCGTGCTCTTTCCCGGGTGGGTAGATGGCGCTCTCTTCCGACGTTGGCCGGCACAGACGTCTGTTAGCTGGTGCATTGGAGCTGGGGACCTGGCGCTTTTCCTCGGCTACCCGGCGATGCCACAGTGGCAGCAGTTCAGCAAGAGGGGGTGGATGGCTTTGCATGTATCGGATAAGACACGTGTTAAGTCCGTACCCTCCTAATGTCGGGGGCCTTGCTAGTGCTATGAGTGGGTTAATTGGCAGAATCCCACTGGGAGAAAAAGGTGGGAAATACAGTATTTGTTAATAATTCTGATTCTTTTCTTCATCACAGAGAACAGATTGTTGCCAGAGAAGGAGCGACAGCAGGTGGCTGAGCGCCTGCTGCGCATGATGTGTACGGACCTGGGTCTGCTCAGCGCCCTCAGCAGTAAGGATTTCCTCAAGTTGGCCCAGACACTGGTGGATACAGGCTCTCGCCATGGAGCCTACTCCATACGTGATGCCCTGGGAGACATGAGCTCCTTGGCCCTAAAGCAGCTTCCTCGCATGTACAACCAGGTCAAAGTGAAAGTCACGTGTGCCCTGGGGTCAAACTCTTCTTCAGGCATTGCCGTGACCTGCCATTCTCAGACAATCGGAGGGGACTCCTGTTACGTGCTCACAGCATATCAGGTCGAAGGGGTCCGGCTTCGACGCTACGTACTAGGACTTAAGGAGGCCTCTCTTAGGGAGGGTCCTGAACATGTGCATCACTGGGTCCAGAACGTCCTTTCAGAGTTCGTCATGTCCGAGATTCGCACTGTCTACGTCACCGAGCCACGTTTGTCACTGTTACCTTTTTGCGGCCGGTCCGGTCTTAGCCTGCGGTGTGCGGGATGCTCGCTGGCAGCCACCATTCAGGCTGTCCTTGGCCGACGTAGTCTTCAGGCCAGGGGCCTCCATGAACTAGGAGAACTTTTGGCTACGTGTCGCGACATTGCTGGAACAACAAGCTTTAGCCGTGAGAGCAAAGCCGTAGACGAGGCCCCACCACCTCCATGCTGGGATTCGACTGCTGAGGCTCTGCTCAAGGTCCACGAGAACTTTGAGGCCATATGTGAAGCGTATGGCCGCTGCAAGAGCACGGCACCCCTCCTGCAGGCCCTCAACAAGCATCTTCTTGGCACGCTAGCATGCCTGCTGGCACCCTTGCGCCAGGCAGCGCAGGAGCTAGGAGGCGATCGTTGGCCCACGCTTCAGCAAGTGCTGCCGGCCTACATTCGCCTGGAGAAGCTGTTCACTTCCAAGGCAGGAGAAGCAGGTGCTGGTAGCAAGCTCTGTCACTACTTTCTGGAGGCACTAAAGGAGAACTTCAAGGTGGAGCGAGTACATCAAGTGGCGATGATCTTGGACCCCCAGCTCAAACTGAGACCGGTCCCTGGATATCAGCATGAGGAGATCATCTCCAGGGCATGTGACATGGCTGCGAGCATGAGGGAACCTGGAAGTGGGGGCTCTTCCGGGATCGCTGGAGACGAGAGGGATGGTGACGGGCCTTCTGGTCCAAAGCGAGGGCGTATGGACTGCGGGGTGGAGAGGCCATCTTGTGCTGCCGAGGAGCCACAGGTCCGGAAGGAGTTGTTCCAGTATCTGGGCGAGCCGCTCTTCCATGCCACTGGTGATCTGTTCCAGTACTGGAGCTCGGTCATGGACCGTTACCCTAAGCTGTCCCGCCTGGCACTGTGGCTACTGGCAGTGCCCGCAGTCGGGGTCCGCAGCGAATGCGTCAGCATCTGCGAGCAGACCTTAGCGATGAAGAAGAAGCGGCAAGTCACCGCCGAGGAGATGAACAAGCTGGTCTTCCTCAAGTGCAATTTTGCTTGAGGTGGTACCACAAGGCCACCAGCCAATGGCACTATGGACTGTTCACATAAAAGACACTAGTTGATCTAGATGCTGCTCTAGGATCACTTTGTAGCTTTTTATGTCATGTCGTAGTTAGAATGCTTATTCTGGACGAAAAAGCTGTTTCTGGGTCAGTGTCTATGAACGAGGCACAGTTAAGGGATGGTTCTTTTCATGGACCTCTGCGACGGGGTAATGCTTCGTTAAGCAGAGATATAGCCTACACACACACACCTCAAACCTCAACTTGCCACTGGCCATGAGAAAACAAAAAAAACAAACAAACAAACAAAAAGAAGCTATGCCCGAAAAACACGAACGTTCGTCAATGCTTGAATCGTCTACTTTAAACCAAAACATGGACACACTGTATCTTTCAGTACTTGGATTCTTTTTTTTTGGAGGTTGTTTGTTTATTCCCTGCTAGACGGTTTCATTTCCAGTGCCCCGGGTATCCTCTTACCTCTTGTACTTCCTACCTGAATTCCATTCTCCATGTTTCTTTTTACTGTTTCCCAACAAATGGACATTGGACATCCTTTGCCTTAGTTAAAAACGGTTCTTTTTCAAACTGGTAAAATTGTTGTTGACTGAATATAGATGCAAGATACCTCTGTTGTCTTTGGGTCTCGACTCCCAGTATTCACGTGGGCGCTCACTTCCTCTTGTTTGACTGATTCGTTATCTTATATTATATAATATGCTGTAACTTCTTCAAATCAGTGTTTTTACCGGTCCAGACCACTGGTCCAGCAGTGATGGTTCTTTTGCGTTTTCATTAGATTGCATTGACAGCCTTGCAGATGCATGAGGAATTGAACCTAGGTTACATTGTTCCCTACCGAATCAGAGCTACGACTTCCTCACCTGTGAACTAACTTCCCTAAGTCTTCACGGTGTCATGGCGGTCAACATAGCACCTTCCGAAAATACACATAGCAGGTGAATTGGCTATGCTAAGTTGCCCCAGGTGTAAGGAAATCTTGGTTTGGTGGTACTCAGTGGTGGACTGGTGTCCTGGTGCCCAGACCAGGGAGTATTCCTGCCTTGCGCCCAATGATTCCAGGTAGGCACTGGAGCCACCGTGACCCTGACCAGTTGAGGAGGACTCTGTACCTTTGCAGATCTTTAGGGAAGGTCCATCCTAGTTTGGCTCCTTTTGGCATCAGTCCAAAAGCGTCTGAAATGGGCTTGAATGCACAACCACTACGTCCCAGGGGCCGTGAGTTCAAATCCCACCAGCTTCTGGAGTTCAGGGTGGGTAGGTGGTTCTCTCGTCCCTCTTCACTCTTAAGCAATGTTGGACCTGACGCTCCCCAAGCTCATCAGCCACAGGCTTGCAGTTCGACAAGAGGCGGTGGCTGGCTTACCTTACCGTCCATATCGCCCTAGAGTGTCGGGAGCATAGTAAGTGCTGGGGTGGGCTCTGAATGGGTGGGTTAATTGGCAGTAACGAGAAGAATGGGAGAAAAATTTGTTAAACAAATGTATTTACCTCCTCTTACCGAACTAACACACTTCTTCTTTTAGGACTGTCTTTGAATGCACAGATTACTTCAGGGCTTGCTGTGGTTGCCTTTTCAGCAGGATTATAGACTCTGGTTGGTTTATGTATGTGTGTATATATAGATATAGCTTCATTTCTTCAGTTTCTAGGTGGAATAATCTTCACTGGAAGGACTTCAGTCAGGGTTGTAAACGACAAGGGTGTTGACAGGCCTCCACATTTTGGGTTTCAAGGTTCAAAGTTCAAAAGTTACGGTCAAACAATTGGAAAAACAGTTCAAATAGTTTAATTCAGGATTATTTCAATTTCAATAGAAGGCAGCTACGTTGTTTGGAACGATCATTCACCTTGTTTTAAAGTTCTGAAACATGATGCACTGGATTTCATTACTCGATCACTATTGTTTCTGTCTGTTTTGCTGTTTTTGTTGAAGAAGAAGAAGAAGAAGAAGAAGAGGGCACAAGTGAGCAACCAGGGCAACTTTACATTTTAGTTTTTCTGTTTTGATTTAGTCAGCATTTTAATATTCAAACCAAATGTCTAACTTCACCACTCAAGTTCTAATGCTCCTAATGCATCGTGGTCTTTGTCGTGTGTTTGGGGTCAGCTAAATACAAAAGCGAAGAACTTGCTTGACTCCTGAAATGGCCTTCAAGCAGGAAACCTTCCCAACAGCTTGCTGTGGAGAGACTTTTATCTTTTCTGTTCATGTCTTGTAATGCCTTGTAACACTCCTGTCTCCAAGAGTAGAGTTATTATGAAGATATGCATGCGGACGATGTAAGACTCTTATTTTGCTTTTTAAAAAATATTTTTCGTTTCGTTTTGTTACTCTGTATTGCTTGGACCCCACTTCTTTCCACGACCTTCGGACTTAGAGATGAACCGATGACGTCCATTCAGGTTATTTGTTTTAGGTTTTTTTGTTTGTTTGTTTGTTTGTTTTTTCACTTTTTTAATACATACATATATATATAAAACCACAAGAGGGTGCAAGTGTCTCAAAAATGTTCAAAAATGCTCTCTCACTTTGGAGGGAGTTGCCAGTCATACCTCTTTTTCTACACACAACTTTTAGACAGTTTGATAAAGTTCATCAGCAAATGGTACACTCTGAAGAGTTTTATTTTCTGGTCTCTGGTTTTACACACTCAAGAGAACACACTTTCCGATTCCTACGGTCCATATTTTGGGGGGAAAACGGGGAGACGTTTGTTAAGTAATACAAAATGCTCTTGTACAGTACAGTTTGAGTTTGTTCATTTAATTATTTTATTTTATTTTTTCCTCAATATACTCACATTTGCAATATTTAAAGACAGAAATGTACTCCTTCCTATTTATGGACTCACAGTTTTGCTTTACCTTTCTGCAAATAGCAGATATTTGCATTTAATTTGAACTGGTATTTTTCCATCTCCCATGATTTTGTGTATAAGTTGTTCAAGCATTAGGTCTAATTTATACTTTTTTAGCAACACTATTTTTATATACATATATATCTATATCTATATATATATATATATATGGTTGATGATAGAACTTTAACTCATTACTGACTGATTATCAGTAGTACACACACACAGTGCTGTGCAACGTCCACAGAATCTTATCTACTCGCTACAGTATGTACTGTGTGAATAAAACTTACTGAAACAAGAGCTTGGCCTCGGCTCGTTTTGTGATGCTGGCTGATTTTCTAGGAGTTTGAATGTGGGCATCTGTGTTGTAGAACACTACTGAATTGAGCATGTTGAACTACATAGACAAACACTACATAGACAAAAGTATTGGGACGCCATCTCCTTAATTGCTTCTTTTTATTTTGTTTTGTTTTTATTTTTTTCTGTCCTGAAAGTTGGTGGAACGAACTTCCTATGGGTGTCCGAACAGCAGAGTCCAACGCTCGCTGTCTTCAAACCCAGACTGAAGACCCTCTGGTATTTAGTAGTGTCTAAGCTTAGAGGGGTCTTTTGGAGTCTAGATGATACATAAACTAGCTAAGGGTATTTTCTGAGTGAACAGTGAAGAGCTTCTGTAAGTCGCTCTGGAGAAGAGCATCTGCTAAAGGCCTTCCCTACAGGGGCTAGACAAGCTGTGTGTGTTTGTGCATTTGCACTTTTGTGTCAGCAATGGGTGCAGCTCATAATAGCACCGAATTCATTACAAAGTGTCCACAAATGTTCGGACATGTATGTTTGTTTTTTGTTCAGTTTGAGAGAGGTGGGGAGCACGATGCATAGGTTTGTTGGGGCACCTTAAAAGATCACGATCAAGGCTAAGTTTTACCTTTAGCTTGTGAGGGCTAGCACACTAGCCACATGCTAACATGACAGTCATGATAGAATTGAACAGTACAATGTGAAAGGTGAAATTCTCAAAGTGAAAGCTTCTCAAAGGTTTGAGGTACAGGCACTCTAAAAGATTGTAGCGCTCAGGTGAGTTTTACATTCACATCGAAGGCCTTTAGCAGATGCTCTTCTCCAGAGCGACTTACAGAAGAGTTTCACTGTTCACTCAGAAAATACCCTTAGCTAGATTATGTATCAGCTAGACTCCAAAAGACCCCTCTAATCTTAGACTCTACTAAATACAGGAGGCTCTTCAGGCTGGGTTTGAGGACAGCGAGTGTTGGACTCTGCTGTTCGGACACCCAGGGGAAGTTCGTTCCACCACTTCGGTGCTGGACAGAAAAAAGTCTGGACGCTCGTCTTCTGTGGATCTTAAAGGATGGCGGGTCGAGCCGAGCCGTACTTGAAGCTGGAAGGGCTCTTGGTGCAGATCGGGGTTTTGACCATCACCATCAAGTACGTAGGGGTTGGCTTTCCTCCAGTCTTGGCTTTGTAGGCCAGAGTCAGGGTCAGAATCTGATGACCTGGGCAGCAGCTACAGTAAGCCAGAGAAGACCGAGAACACAGCAGAGGAGGAGGAGCTGAACATGGCTGAATTGAGGAACGTTGAACGACCCGTGCCACTGCTTTCTGAATAAGTTGCCGGGGCCTGATGGTGCGCAGAGGGAGACCAGCCAGAAGACTGTGATGCTAGCTAGCCATTATAGCACTACCATCTAAGAAGTAAAGCACAGGAGGAAGGAAAAGCTCAGCAGTCATGAGTATTTTCATCCCCCGTAGGGGTAGGCACAAAGCCATAGACCCTCTTGTGGACTATTGTGCTGCCTCAGCACTTCTATTTTAACCTGCAAGCTAACCTGTCCTGCCTTTGCACGCTCTATCCACCTAATCAGCTGATTGCTAAGCCAGTACTGAGGTGAAGTGGTGCGATGGGGCAGGAGAACTCTAAAAAAAAGCTCATGGAGGGGCAGACAGACGCCTGGCCTGCTGTGAACATCATCTTCCATGCAACCCCTGGAGCTCTGAGGGCTGCAGTCCTGCGTCGGGAGCTTATTATTACCTTCACATGATTTAGGAGCTGTAGCTCTGCCCCCCGGCCACTAGGGGGAGACTTGTGAACGTCATACTAGGAAAAGCAACCAGACAAAAATGCCAGTCTTGCACTATATGGACAAAAGTATTGGGACACCAAGCTAGTTCTGCTTTTGTTGGAGTAACTTTCTTTAGGTTAGTGAGGTCAGGATGTTAGATGATCACCACCAGACGTCATCCCCAACTCCCCAACTCATCCCAAAAATACTGGATGAAGCACCAACCATCCATCATTCCAGAGAACACAGTTCTTCCACTGCTCCACAGCTCAATGCTGGGGGGCTTGATACTCATCTAGCCCACGCCACCAAAGAGTCCTATTCTATTGCCATTTGCACATCTGTGTCAGCAATTGGTGCAACTAAAGTAGCTGAATGCATTCATGAGAGGAAGTGTCCACAAACCTCTGGACATGTTGTGTCAGGAATTCCATACTGGCCAAAGCTGGTTGATGCTGGTAGCTGGGTAGAAGTTTTGTGGTGGTGGTGGTAGTGGTGGTGGAGGTGGACACAGAGGTTTGTTGGAGTCGCCATGAGTGGAGTTTACTTCAGTTGAGTGGTCATAATGTTTTGGCTCATTGAGTGTAGAAATCTAGAAAAAGTCATTGGCAATGAACAGATACCCAGAGTGTTCCAATTGGGGGTTGGATCACCTCAGATATGAATGCTGATGAAGGAGAACGTACTGTCCCTTAACTCCCTGCTGGTCCAGAAGATCAAGTCCAGAAGATCAAGCCCTCTTGTGGCCCCAAGCCCACTTCTCAGACCTTCTCAGCTTCCCTTGTATCCTCAAACCTTCTTAGTAACCTTTTTTAGCTTAACGCCAGCCTGTCTTGATAGGGGTCTGGTAGTGGCCTGGGGGTGTCTTGATAGGGGTCTGGTAGTGGCCTGGGGGTGTCCTGATAGGGGTCTGGTAGTGGCCTGGGGGTGTCCTGATAGGGGTCTGGTAGTGGCCTGGGGGTGTCTTGATAGGGGTCTGGTAATGGCCTGGAGGTGTCTTGATAGGGGTCTGGGAGCGGCCTGGGGGTGTTTTGATAGGGGTCTGGTAGTGGCCTGGGGGTGTTTTGATAGGGGTCTGGGAGTGGCCTGGGGGTGTTTTGATAGGGGTCTGGTAGTGGCCTGGGGGTGTTTTGATAGGGGTCTGGGAGTGGCCTGGAGGTGTCTTTATGGGGTCTGGTAGTGGCCTGGGGGTGTTTTGATAGGGGTCTGGTAGTGGCCTGGGGTGTTTTGATAGGGGTCTGGGAGTGGCCTGGGGGTGTTTTGATAGGGGTCTGGGAGTGGCCTGGAGGTGTCTTTATGGGGTCTGGTAATGGCCTGGAGGTGTCTTTATGAGGTCTGGGAGTGGCCTGGGGGTGTTTTGATAGGGGTCTGGTAGTGGCCTGGGGGTGTCTTGATAGGGGTCTGGTAGTGGCCTGGGGGTGTCCTGATAGGGGTCTGGTAGTGGCCTGGGGGTGTTTTGATAGGGGTCTGGGAGTGGCCTGGGGGTGTTTTGATAGGGGTCTGGGAGTGGCCTGGGGGTGTTTTGATTGGGGTCTGGTAGTGGCCTGGGGGTGTTTTGATAGGGGTCTGGGAGTGGCCTGGGGGTGTTTCGATAGGGGTCTGGTAGTGGTCTGGGGTTGTCTTGATTTGATTGGGGTCTGGTAGTGGCCTGGGAGTGTTTTGATAGGGGTCTGGTAGTGGCCTGGGGGTGTTTTGATTGGGGTCTGGTAGTGGCCTGGGAGTGTTTTGATAGGGGTCTGGTAGTGGCCTGGAGGTGTCTTGATAGGGGTCTGGCAGTGGCCTGGGGGTGTTTTGATTGGGGTCTGGTAGTGGCCTGGGGGTGTTTTGATAGGGGTCTAGTAATGGCCTGGAGGTGTCTTTATGAGGTCTGGTAGTGGCCTGGAGGTGTCTTGATAGGGGTCTGGCAGTGGTCTAAAGGTGTCTTAAAAGTCCTGCATGATAATTCCCCACCACCATCTCCAGAAGAAGTTGCACCGACAGCCTCTGATGCACAGCCTGCCCCCAGCTTGGCCTCTCTCTCACACTCAAGGAGCTTTTCCACATGCTTAAGCGACAGAAACCGGACGAGTAGTTTGTTTTCGTTCAGTGTGTAAATGCCTGAAGCTGCTCTGCTTCGTGAACGGTGGATGGCAGAGATGTGAATAGCATTTCTGTCAGGCGAGCACCTCTGTTTTTCCTGGAACACCAAAATGCTCCCGCTGGGGGAGAACAGAAACGAGCCAAGTGCTCCAACCTCTCGGCTCGAAGGGCACTGCTTTTCTGAGGGGAAAGTATATGCACCACCTCGCCCCTGTCATGACTAACAGCGGGGTAATGCTCGAAACACAGCCACTGCATTAGCTGTGCTAATTCTGTTGTAATGCCGTTGCGTTATGCATGACATCACTGGCATTACCAGCTCAGAATAGCACGAACACAAACCAGAGGAGGCCTCATGTTTACCTCTAGGTCATTGCTTCTTGTCCTGGTCCATTTGGTTCCTTCAAAACACCATGTCAAGTTATTGCTTCTTCTCTGAAACAGCAAATAAATCAGCTAGGCTTGGATCATCTACTTCATGCGGTTGTTTTCGTCTGGAGCTCAGCACTGGGCTATGCTATATGGACAAAAGTATTGGGACACCTGCTCATTCGTTGTTTCTTCTGTAATCTATCTTCTTTTGTTGGAGTACCTGTCTCTACTGTCCATGGAAGAAGTCTTCCCACTAGATTTTGGAGCAGCTGTGAGGATTTGATTGCATCCACTGCATTACTTCATCCCCAGCTCATCCCAAAAATATTGGCTGGAGCACCATCCATCACTCCAGAGAACACAGTTCTTCCACTGCTCCGCAGCTCAATGCTGGGGGGCTTTATACCCCTCTAGCCCACAGCTGGCATTAGGCAGCATGGTGCCAATAGATTCATGTTTATCTGCTCCAGAGATCTGCTCTATTCCATTGGCATTATTATCTATTGGTGTGTGCATTTGCAAATCTGTGACCGCAATGGGTGCAACTTAACGTAGCTGAATGCATTCATTAAAAGGGGTGTCCACAAACATTTGGACGTATAAGGTGTGTGTGTGTTTGTTTGTCAGGTAGCTCCTCGCAGTTGCCGCAACACGACACTAGGTGGCAGCATGTGACGTGCTTTGTGTCCTGCTGTCTGCAGGCTCCAGGCTTGAGGCTCACCGCACTGATTATTCACCTTGGATGTCGTATGTCTTGGGTTAACTTTGCTGAGCGTGTTTCAAAACAGGAAATCGAGCTGGCACCGCAGCCCAGCGCTCATACTCACATTTAAAGGTCCATATCCAAACCCTGAGGCCCTCCCACCTGCCTGAGCCATCTCTGCTCAATGCATCTATCAGGGAACATTTGGTACGCCTGCAGCAGTATTGGAAACTAGAGACCATACTGAGGGAGGAACTCAGAGTTTTGACCCATATAACCGTTATTACCTGTTATAACTGTTTCGCTGGAGCCCACACTCTTAGAAATAAAGGTGCTGCGAAGGGTTCCTTCAGGGACAGCATGGAAGAACCATGTTTGTAATCAAGATGTGCAAAGAACCTCAGGTGTGGGTTATTTACATTTGAAAGGTTCATACAACTCAAGCATGGCTCTTCATGGCTCCACAAGTGGTTCTTCTGTGGCATCCCTCAAAGATACCCATCCTATATACCCATCAGCTAGAACATTACTCTACTATTCCTACTATGAAGTAGGTTCCCCTTGTGCTGCCGCAACCGTCCTGACCAATCGGACTTCACAGGACCAAAATGAACTCCACAGGTTCTCTGGAGGTGTCCCGCTGTGGTATCTGGTACCAAGACGTTAGCAGCAGATCCTTTAAGTCCTGTTATTTGTGAGGTGGAGCCTCCATGAGCATCAATGAGCCTTACTTGCCCATGTTCCTGACACTGTGAGGTTCACCGGTTGTCCTTTCTTGGGGCACTTTTGCATACTGCACTGCATACCAGGAACACCCCACAAGACCTGCCCTGCCCTGATGTTTTGGAGATGTTCTGACCCAGTCATCTAGAACATCACAGTTTGGTTCTAGCCAAAGTGTCTCAGATTCCTACACTTGACCATTTTTCTAGCATGACATGCATCACAAAGCTGGTCGAACAGCATGATCGGCAAGACCACTCTTGTCAATCAGTATGACCAAGCTGGTTGTCCATCATGACCAATATCAAATGTTTCGCTCAGTTCTTCGCTACATCAAATGATACTTCGACTTTCTGAACCATCAAAGACCTGAAAAAGCTGGTCTTGAGCTGGATTTTTGGTCAGACTGATCCCACCTCAGTCTCAGTTGAATAAGATTCATGTTAGATCTCCTTGTTTCTTATGAAGCTCACTTCCACATCTCAGTACTATTCAGCAGTCTATCAGAGCAGATGACGACCTCATGTTTTTCTCATTTATGTCCAAAAGCCCTTTACAGTTAAGCACTGATGTTGATCTCCTCATTTCTCCTAAGGGGGTGTTGGGAGACAGATTTCAAAAACCAGTGAAAGAATATTGAGATCTGCTTTATTTCTCCTCAGACAATGAGAATACATTTCCCTTTGGGTAGGACACTAGGAACCTGGACATAAAAATAAACAGATGTTGAGGCCAGAATGAACAGAGCTGTAGAAGATACCTAAAGTCAGTGCAGAAGTTGTATTGCACTGGGAATTGGTGGCCAAGTTTACAGAATCCTGGAAGTACGGTATAATAATGCGGTAAAGTTCACAGTGTACACCAGTTACTGAACGGACTTGTGAATGTTACCATGGCAGGCTATGACAGTAGCGCAGTAGCTTTTCTTTGTAACCATTAACACGTGAAAAACTTCATTTACTCATCATGCATTGTGAACAGTTCTTTAAATCTGGGCATCCAGCAATACCAAGATACAGTAAGCTAACATTGCGCTACAGCTAAAGCTAAAGCTAATACTGAGCTGCCCAGTGACTGTAGAAAACATGGCAAATACGCTGTGGCTGTATTCCCTTCTCTTTTAGACAAATTGGAGTGGCCAGACGTTGAAGTCCCGCCTTTTCACCGCCACTATTGGTCTACATGCAAATGCATGCTTATAGATTCCCAGTTTGTCCAGTAAGAGGGGGGGGGGTGCTCCAACAGTAAAAGGACGCCATGCAGGTCCTGCAGACGACCGGTCTCCTCCAGCCAAGACTGTCTGTCAATCACTTCATTCCTAAGTGAAGCCCCGCCTTCTTACGATAGAGCAGAGTAAAGGTTTAAAGACTGATTTCTGGGGGAAATCAAAAATGGGACAGTATCAGGACAGGGAAAATGAACTGCTGGAATTTGGAGACACTGAAGATAGAAAGACCGTTTAGAGGAGGACTATGAGATGGGGCGAAAATGGGTGGGACTGTTTTTTCATTGAAACATGTTGGGATGGGTGGAGCCCATACAGCCTTATACAGCAACCAACCTGAAGAGACGTTGTACTCTCCATGTTTTCTACAGTCATTGGAGGGACCTGTAGATAATATAATCATCCAGCTGTAAGCGAACTCATCTAATGAAGACTTTACTACACAAAAAGTGGCAGATTTAGGTGGTAGCCAATGGCAGCCCTGTAGACCAAGCCTAGATGGATACTAGGTAACCAGTTTAAAGTATAGGGAATTACATAGGTAAAGGGATTACCTATGTCTGATTAGTTACTTCCCCAACTACTTCGCCATGTACGCTAGTTAGCTAGCCATGTACGCTAGTTAGCATGCTACAACACACAACAATAGCTTATTTAAGTTATCCAGCTTTATGTAATTGTGGAGCAAGCATGCTCTGAAACGATTCAGTGGTGCTGACAAACATTTGAGTGAAATGAATGTGTAATACCGTTACTGGAGGCGAGCATTTCCGTTTAATATATACACTATATGGACAAAAGTATTGGGACACTTTGTCTCTCACTCACTCTGTCTCGACTGTCCAGGGAAGAAGACTTTCTACTAGATTTTGGTTTTGGATTTTGATTGCATTCAGCAACAAGAACGTTAGTGCGGGCAGGATGCTGAATGGATGATCACCCCCCCCCCCTTCATCATCCCCAACATCCCCAAAAGTATTGTACGGAGCACCAACTGTCATTCTAGAGAACGCAGTTCTTCCCCTGCTCCACAGCTCAATGCTGGGGGGCTTCCTTCCTCATTAGCCCTCACCTGGCATTAGGCAGCATGGTGCCAATAGTTTCGGGTCAGGGACTAGACAAGTTGCATGTGTGTGAATTGGCACATCTGTGCCAGCAATGGGTGCAACTTAAAGTAGCTGAATGCATCCATTAAAAAGGGGTGTCCATAAACTTTTGGACATGTAGTATGTATTACAATTTGCAGTACTAACAAGTTTCACATCAAATTTGTGGTTGGACAAGCATTTGGTGCTAACGTTCGACTTTTCCTCTGGATAGAAAAATGTGTCCGGTGGATTTTGTGCATTTCAGCGACTGTGTGCGGCTTCCTTTTTGATTCCTGTACGGTTACGTCATGGCTGGACGCGGCGGCCAAGTGCTCAGCATGATCACTTTAACACACCGGCGGAGGACTGAGCACTCCAAGCACCTTCAGGCTGCGAATGCAGCTTAAATCACAGCCACAAGCTCAAAAACAGGAGCGCTGCAAAAGTGATCTCAATTATTCTCCCATTGAAGGTCAGTTTGGGGAGAGGAAATGATTTTGTCAAAGATCGAATGGTTTATTACCTTAGACAGTAATGGTGGAATGCGATTCACATTGCGATGGCCTTGGTTTCGGTGGGCTGTGTAACCACAAGGCTAAAACCAGGTTGTTCTTGTGTTTATTGCCCTCACATAGATATTTACAGCAATTAACTTTCTACTGTAATTCACAAAACCATCACTGAAAGCGGCTTCAGAGTCATGTACCATCAAACCACAGTAAATGAGCAGGAATCCATGCCTTCTGAATGACTCTGTGTGGAGCTGTTTGTGGATCAGCTTTGCTTTTAACCACACTTTTCAGGTCAGAAAGCTGATCCGGGATCAACAGTCTCTTAGGCCTCGTCCACACGTATTCAGGTTTTCACTGTTTCTGAATAATATCTTTTTGCCCACTTAAAAAAGCATTATGTAGAATTTTTACCTTAAAAAAATGCTAAAAATCAGGCTGTAACTGCACTGTGCAGCCCTAGTTAAGTGATGTCATATGAGTGAAAAATCTTAACTTATATCTCAGCCTGTAAAATGCACGTGAAGGGTGTGTCCTTAAGGAAAGGCATGATAAGACAAGTTTATTAGTATAGCACCTTTCATTTGCAGTGGCAGGTGGCATTCAACAGAATGTTATACAGACAAAGAAAACTTAATTAATTAAATTAATTAAATAAAAATAAATAAAATATAATATCATATATAATAATATGTATTTGACCGTGTCTCTCTCTCTCACACTGAGTTTATTTAGAGCTAGTGGGGAAGCAAAGGTTGTGTTTAGACATGACCTACAGTAGCGTTTCCCTTATTTTGGCTCTTCAGAACTTAGCGATTAGCATGCTGGCAAACTCAGTTACTGTAAACAGTAAAATCACAGAAAGATGAGAATACAGGCTCCTGACGGACTGGGAGGGCAGTCTCTCTCTCTCTCTCTCTCTCTCTCTCTCTCTCTCTCTTATTAGTTTATTTAGAGCCAGTTTGGAAGAAAAGGCCGTGGCTATTATCTGCATTTTCTCAGTTTTGAATCTTTAGAGCTCGGCCTCCCCGTCGGAGGTCAGTGCAGCCACAGCAGGAGCGCTGTTGGTTGTAGAGGTAAAATTGCTGGAGTTCACCAGTGTTGAACTTGACTTGACGTTTTGCATGCAGATTTTATTCAAACTGGAAGTTGTCGAGGTGAAGTTGCTGAATACGGGGAATCCCACTGAATCTAATGTGATGGTGCCATGGTTTTATCCCAGAAAGTTGGGGTTCATTACTTTTGCTGCTGCTAGTGGCAGAATTTTTCATCACTACAACAAAAACATCATTTTGTCAATCAACCTTACATCTAAATTTTATATATATATATATATATATGAATATTATGCAAAAATATAACATGTAACCAACTAATTCTAACCAAAACTAAAATGTTAAAAATATTATATTACATACAATAAAATAAACAAATTAAGATTTAATTGGTATGTGAAAGATAAACAATAAAATAAAATACAATAAGTATAAAATACAGAAATGAATAAACTAAGAGATAAAATATACAATAATATCAACTTTTAACAAATCAAAAATTAACATAAAAATTAGAAGTGTTCTTTAACTTTCTTAACTTATATATATATTTGTTTTCTCTCTTTTTATATTAATATTTATAATATATTTTATACAATAAAGATTGTCTGTAAATGGAGGAACTGCAAAGTAAGATTTTTACTGTACAGTGTAACTGCTTGTTTCTGCTGTGCACATGACAATAAACTCTTGAATCTTGAATTAAACAACCAACAAAATAATAAAATTAAAATGAAGAAATGATTGCATCTGCAATAAAGCTGCATCCATTGAAATGACTGACATAATAATAAAAAATCATAATTATTAGAATGTAAACATAGCAAAAGGCCAGGCTACGGCGTCCCGCTGTGAGCTGTGCTCGATTGACAGAAAAGCTGGAATTCCTTCTTGTCCTGATTGGTTAAAAGCTGCATTAGGTGGTCCAGATCATTGTGTTTTCTCCCGTTTGCCGACCCACAGAGCACAGATTTTCCCTTCTGAGCAATATTTTATTGATGGCAGCTGGAATGTGAGGGGATTTCTGCCAAATGTGACAAAAACTGCTCTGCCGTCTGATCGCTGACTCCTCCTTTAAAGGTGCTTTGTGAGCGGGGTGTTGGATTTCCAGTGTGGTTTGATCTGTATCCCATTCTGATTCCAAAATCGCTCAGTCTGGAGGAGCTGTGAGTGTGTATCTGTAAGTGTGTGTGTGTGTTTGTGTGTGTGAACATTTAATAAGTAATAAATATGAACAGCCTTATTACTGACTCAGGGCCAGCTGATCTTATCGCGTGACTACTGTAGATTCAAGGTAATCCAAGATCACTTTTTTACAATCCAGCGCTCGGTGCTCGGCAGTCTTTTCATCTTTATCTATTAGTCACTTTTTAGGTCTTTGCTGTCTCATCGTGGTGATTTGTAGCCGCTGGCCCGTGGGAACATGCAGTGGGAGCTGATGCTTGGGATGTGATTGATCGGAGCCAGAGCGAAAAACATGCAGTGCTACTGTTAATGAAGGGAAGCGATACCTTCTGCGTTCAGCGTCAAAGCTTCTGGAGCTCTCGGAAACCTCATTGACCCAAAACATTCACCCAACCCGCCACACCTACGAGACTCGCGCCAGGCTCGAAATTTTGTGTCCGACCATTACGGGACACGACACATGAAGTCTGGAGTAATGACCCTGATGTGAACCAAATGGCTTAATGTTCCAGAGAAAGATGTAACACTAGACCAAAGTAGATGTACGAATGTAGCCGCCAGCTTCAGCGCAGGGACTGAGGTCAAGGGAGGTGAATGAAGGCCTTATTGGTCCTCTGGTGCGCTTGAGTTTCGTTCTGCTTGATCAGAACCCAATTGACCATGTGACCTGCTTGACCTAGCCCACACAAACTTTATAATGCTGTTATGAAACTACTGCTGGCGCCTGATGTCCCGTTCAGAGCCTTTTGCTAACTGAACTGTTGGCATCAAATCCGGCCCAAATGATGTGAAAACACCACACATTTTTAATACCCCATTTTTTAATACTGTTAAAACTCGCCTCATTCCATATGTAGACTGTATACGTGGGGCCCGTATGGGTAGCCCAACTAGGAACCTGGAAATTTGCGTCTTTAAGTTCCATGTTGGTCCCACATATGGATACCCACCAGTGGGAACCCCTCACTAATGGGACTAGGAGGGGTTGTACACTGCACACAGGGCCTAGATAAGACCCGTGTGAGATTACGATGGGCTATACCCTATGTACTCCGATGGGCTAGACCCCATGCTCACCTGGAACCCATCAGGCCCATTTAGGCCCCAAACTTGCATGTTGACTGGGAAAGCTGGTAGTCATTATTTGGACACATTTATGTACAGCTGATACCTCCAACGTCAGACTTCTTCTAGGGCCCAAAAAACAGCTGCAGGCTGAATAGGCGGATATACAGATGTGGCTGGACGTTCCCTCGCTCATCATGGACAATATTGGAATTTTCATTGGAAACTTTCTTTTTAGGGTTTTTTGAATGTGGACAAATGTATTGGGACCCCTGGATTATCACCACCTTGCCTCATCCCCAACTCCCCAACACATCCCAGAAGTGCTGGATGGAGCACCAGCCATCCATCATTCCAGAGAACACTCAACGCTCAATGCTGAGGGGCTTGATACCTCTCTAGGCCCCACCTGGGATGTTTATCTGGTTCAGAGAGTCTTATTCTATTGGCAATTTGCTGTATCTGTGTCAGCAATGGGTGCAACGTAAACTAGCTGAATGCATTTATTAGAAGGGGCGTCCACAAACATTTGTGTACCAACTCTGGGGCTGTTTTGCTGCAGGTGCAACTGGAACTGGAGGGCATAATGAAGGAGGACGGCCTCAGAATTCTTCAGCATAACAGCTAGACGGTTAAAACGTGGATACAACCGAGGGTTGCAAAAAGAAAGCTGGTTGTGGAATGGACAAAGCTGGCTAGCATCAAACTTTTGGAATGGCCTTCCCAAAGTCCTGACCACAACCCTGTCGGAAATATACAAAAGAAAAAAACCCTATTTCATTGATGCACACATACACAGCTTGTTAAGCTTCTGTAGAGAAGTCCTGCCAATAGAATAGGACTCTCTGGAGCAGATAAACATCATGAACCTATGGGAACCATGCTGCCTAATGCCAGGCTTGGGCTATAGAGGGATATAAAGCCCCCCCAGCATTGAGCTGTGGAGCAGTAGAAGATCTGTGTTCTCTGGAATGATGGATGGATGTGCTCCCTCCAATACTTGCGGTATTGGAGTTGGGGATGATGAGGTGGGATGGTCATTATCCAACATCCTAACCTCACTAATGCTCTTGTCGCTGAAGGCAATCAAATCTTCACAGCAATGCTCCTCCAAAATCTAGTAGAAAGCCTTCTTCTACCCTGGGCAGTAGAGACAGTTACTCCAACAAAAGCTGTTTTTAACATCCTTTTCAGAAGAAATAGGACCAGGTGTCCCGATACTTTTGTCCATATAGTGTTTTTTAATTTAAGATGAGGATAAAAAGAGAGGCTGGAATATAAAGGATGAGTATTGTCTTTGAAATGGGCGTGTTTTGCAGTGCTCAGCATTTGGACGGGTTCAGGATAGCGTTTGACCCGCTCACCTAAAGTGGGTGTAGATGGTGGTGAGTCACAGAAATTGCATATGCAGGCTGAAAGTGCTGTAATTGGGTTTAATTGAGAGTTTTATTGCTTTGAACACGTGATGTCTGGGGCTTTTATGGTCTCTCGCTCTGTCTTTCTCACACTCACATACACACATGTATCAAATTCAGCCTTGATTTAAATGAAAACCCTGCTTAATTTCCCCCCGCACTTGAGTTAAGGATGTGGGTTTGAACCCAATGCCAGGCTGAAACGACTGAAGGAGAATTCAGCATTAATATTGATTTATTGTGAATATAGTAATGATTTTGTCTTAGTCTTAGTCTAGAAGACCCCCCGGGTGTCGTCCAGCCCTCAGCACTTTAATGCTGAGCAGATTTGGATCAGATTCAGTCTGTCTGTCTTATCCGATGTTGCAGCTTTTGCTAGCTTTGCGAAACCTCTTGCTTTTATGAAGGCAGGTCATTGTGATAGTACTTAACACGTGCTCGCTAATGAGACCACTAATCACTTCCATACGGACGCGCCAACAATCAGGCAAAAGCAGTGTTAAGACAAGCCTACTGCAGAGCTAATGACCTGTTACAGCATGCTTAGTGCTGCACTGCATGAGTGTGATTTACACATGTGTAATAAATCTCTGTCTACAGAGATGTCTACATGTCTACATATCTATCCATCCGTCTATCTATCTGTCTGTCTATCTATCTATCCATCCGTCCGTCCGTCCGTCCATCTATCTATCTATCTATCTATCTATCTATCTATCTATCTATCTATCTATCCATCCATCCATCCATCTATCCATCCATTTATCTATCTGTCTATCTTTCTGTCTATCTATCTGTCTGTCTGTCTGTCTATCCATCCATCCATCTATCTATCTATCTGTCTGTCTGTCTGTCTATCCATCCATCCCTCCATCTATCCAGCTATCTATCCATACATTTATCTATCTATCTATCTATCTATCTATCTATCTATCTATCTTTCTTTCTATCTATCTGTCTGTCTGTCTGTTTCGCAATCGATCTATCTATCTGTCGGTCTGTCTGTCTGCCTGTCTGTCTATATATCTATCCATCTGTCTGTCTACATTAATGTAAATATAAAAATAAAAACAGGGTGAGGTATTTGTGCACTACCAAAGAAGACTTACTTGTGGTTCTGTCTGTCTGTCTGTCTGTCAGTCGAACTGTCTTTCTTCTGGGTGGTATTTGGGGATTTTGGAGAGGTATTTTTACTGCCGTCATTCTTTCACTGAAGAAACAATACTGAAGAATGTGTTTAGGCTACTTCACACACCTCTGTTATAAATATGCCTGATTCCACACACACACACACACACACACACACACACACACATTGCTGATAGATTAATCTGATACATTAAGCTGATAGATCTTTACATCCCCAACAGTGTAATAACTGCAGTGCTGATGAAGCTGGGTCCGCAGACTCCAGAGATGGAGCACTGGTGGCAAAACCACTGGCAGCAGCCAACAGCACTTCTGACGAGTTTGAGTTTTCGCAGACTGAGTTGTTACACATTCCTTTGTTTCTGGTGGGAAATAAAATGTTCTACACAGAATCAATCAATGCAATTTTACTTTATCTTTAAAGCAATTTTAAAGCATTTATGTTTATTTACATTTTCACTGGTGTTGTTTGATGTTTTACAGGTAAAAAAAAAAACATTTACTTCAGTCATTGTATTAAGAACAGCTAACAGGAGGCTAAATGTCAGCTACATGCCATAAATATCTCTCTTTATAGACCAGCTGAAACCTCAGCCCTTACACACCTAAGACACACAGTCGTAAATCACTATACGGTGAGTAAATTCACTCTGCATGCAGGAGGAAACAATTCCCCTTAAATAAACACGTTCAGTTTTCATAATAAACATTTTTCCTCTTCTTATATTAGTTTTGTCCAGAGGAAAACATTTCCTTACAGGTTTGTATAAACACATTCAACTTCTGAACTCTGTTATTACACGCAACACATCTGTCCAGGCCTCTAAGACGGACCAGAGTTTTAAAGACTTTACAAAATACATCACAGTAAAAGCAGATCAAAGAGAAGATACTGAATAATTCATAGTAAAAAACAACAATTCATAGTAAATATTGATTAATAGACACTATATTTTATATTAAAAGAACCATGTATAGTATATACTGAATAAATCATAGTAAACACTGAATAAATAATTGTAAATACTGAGAAATGAATACTAAATACTGAGTAATTCATAGTAAATACTGAGGGATTCATAGTAGATACTGAAGAATTTGCAGCAAATACTAAATATTTCATCATAAATATGAATAAATCATAGTAAACACTGAATACTTTATCATAGATACTGAAGAATTTGTAGTAAATACTAAATAATTAATAGTAGATCATGAGTATTTCATAGTAGTTACTAAATTATGAATAATTATACACAGTAATTTATAGTAAAATAACAATTCTTAGTAAATTCTTAGTAGATTCTGAGGACTTTGTTGCAAATACTGAATAATTCATAATAAGTACTGAATCATTTATAGTAAATACTGAGTAATTCATGGTAAATACTGAGTAATTCCTAATGTATACTGTCATTCATAGTAAATACTGAGTAATTCATAGTAAATACTGAGTAATTGATGGTATATACTGAGTAATTCATAATGGATACTATGTAATTCATAGTAAATACTGAGTAATTCCTAATATATAATGTCATTCATAGTAAATACTGAGTAATTCATATTAAATACTGAGTAATTCCTAATATATACTATGTAATTCATATTAAATACTGAGTAATTCCTAATGGATACTGTGTAATTCATAGTAAATACTGAGTGATTAATGGTAGATACTGAGTAATTCCTAATATATACTATGTAATTCATAGTAAATACTGAGTAATTCATATTAAATACTGAGTAATTCCTAATATATACTATGTCATTCATAGTAAATACTGAGTAATTCATGGTAAATACTGGGTAATTCCTAATATATACTATGTCATTCATAGTAAATACTGAGTAATTCATAGTCAATACTGAGTAATGTATGGTAGATACTGAGTAATTCATAATAGGTACTAGGTAATTTATAGTAAATTCTGAGCAATTCATGGTAAATACTAAGTAATTCCTGATAGATACTATGTAATTCATAGTAAATACTGAGTGATTAATGGTAGATACTGAGTAATTCCTAATATATACTATGTAATTCATAGTAAATACTGAGTAATTCATAGTCAATACTGAGTAATGTATGGTAGATACTGAGTAATTCATGATAGGTACTAGGTAATTTATAGTAAATTCTGAGCAATTCATGGTAAATACTAAGTAATTCCTGATAGATACTATGTAATTCATAGTAAATACTGAGTGATTAATGGTAGATACTGAGTAATTCCTAATATATACTATGTCATTCATAGTAAATACTGAGTAATTCATGGTAAATACTGAGTAATTCCTAATGGATACTATGTAATTCATAGTAAATACTGAGTGATTAATGGTAGATACTGAGTAATTCCTAATATATACTATGTAATTCATAGTAAATACTGAGTAATTCATATTAAATACTGAGTAATTCCTAATATATACTATGTCATTCATAGTAAATACTGAGTAATTCATGGTAAATACTGAGTAATTCATGGTAAATACTGAGTAATTCCTAATATATACTATGTAATTCATAGTAAATACTGAGTAATTCATAGTCAATACTGAGTAATGTATGGTAGATACTGAGTAATTCATAATAGGTACTAGGTAATTTATAGTAAATTCTGAGCAATTCATGGTAAATACTAAGTAATTCCTGATAGATACTATGTAATTCATAGTAAATACTGAATCATTTATAGTAGATACTGAAAACTCCATAGCATATACTGATTAATTAATGGCAAAAACAGATAAATTCAGTAGATACTAAGTAATTAATGTTAGTAATAATGAATAAGTAATAATAAATACTGAATTATTCATATACTTTCTAGCAGAAACTGGATAATTAATAGCAGATACTGAATAATCAGTAGTAGTAGAATCATTTCTAATAAAGCCTTGCTGCAACAGTGGACCTGGAGATGTGTGGGGCCTGTTAGATGTGGGGTCAGCAGATGGCTGTATGTGCTGTGCAGAGAATCTGCAGGGAATCTGCAGAGAACTGAGAGAGCTTGGTCTGCTCTACAGGCACAGATTAACACATGCATTAATGGATGGATTTCCTCTGTTCCTGACAATCAAACATCATCCCAGGAAGTGATGCTAGGAGGATTATGGAGCAGTTGTTTATGTGTAGGAGCTTCTGACTCCACTGTTTTTATCCCTCTCTCCCTCTCTGTCAGAGGAGCGTCCACATTATCAACGACTGGAGACACTTCTCTAATGGTACCTGTGGTCAGAAGTGGAGTAAGTAGCTGCCGGCAGTGGATACCAGTACAGCGGTGGGTTATAACTGGACCCGGGACACCACAAGGACAGGCCGCCTTCTGTAAGTGGCTGACAGACTGCCCCACTCACTGGGAGAATTAAGCGGGTAATCTTTCCCCAGTTAGAAAGAGAGAGCAGAGAGCAGACGGGCTCTTACATGTGATGGAAGTGATGAAGGGGGATAATCCTCACCGCATCTCTGTCTTTTTTTTTTCCTCCTTTAACATACACTATATGGACAAAAGTATTGGGACACACTTCTTAATCATTGAATTCAGGTGTTCAGGTGTATAAAATCAAGCCCCTAGTCATGCAGTCGGCCTTTCTTACACACATTAGTGAAAGACTGGGAGGTTCTGAAGAGCTCACTGAACTCCAGCGTGGTTTTGGATGTAACAGGAGACACCGCTGCACCAACAACAAGTCAGCTGGTGAAATTTAGACCTTCCCTCCTAGATCTTCCTCCATCAGCTGTGAGTGGTGTTATTATTGAACAGTGGAAGCGTTTAGGTCATATTAAGGTCTATGGATTTAGAACAGGATCTCATAAAAACCTCAGCTTGTACTGCCAATAGAATAGGACTCCCTGGAGCAGATAAAAATGAACCTATTGGCACCATGCTGCCTAATGCCAGGTGTGGGCTAGAAGGGTATAAAGCCCCCCAGCATTGAGCTGTGGAGCAGTGGAAGAACTCTTGTGTTCTCTGGAGTGATGGTGGGGTTGGGAATGAGATGGATTGGTGATTGTCCAACACTGACCTCACTACTGCTCTTGAAGCTGAATGCAATCAATCAAATCCTCACAGCAATGCTCCTCCAAAATCTAGTAGAAAGCCTTCTTTTCTTTTTAAAAGACTCTTTTTAATACCCTTGATTTTGGAAGAAATAAGCAGGTGTCCCAATACTTTTGTCCAAACAGTGTTGATAGTGGAGTAGTGGACAAAAAAGGGTCAGAACCCTTAAAGACTCTGGCGTAATCCTTCCCTGACTGAACTGACAGTGCCATTAAGGCCCGGGGGATTCATTTCAGACCTGGTTTGGTCCGGAACAATCCCAATGTGGAATCTCAGAGGTTCATGACCATGTTATGTATGTATGTTTTGAGCAGCATCCACAAACAGATCGTTTGACTCCTCTGGTTAAAGCTCGGCGAGGAATGCTCGAGCCGAATTCATCCACTGCCCTCTGCCCTTTCCCCATTTCCTGCCCTCTCCACACAAAGGGAAATATGCGGATTTGCCACTACAACGTGACAAAGCCAAGCCAAATATTTAACATTGGTTTAGGGCAGTTTTATGGCAGCTGACAATTTTCTGCTGTCTGTGTTCGTTTGCACCAAACAAGCAGAGAACAAAAGATGCTGTCACATTCCCCACCTTCTGACCTTCTGCGTGAGGGACACTGCGAACCGGCTGTGCGAAGGTGGAATACTTTAGAGAGCAGAAAGCCAGAGCTTTTTGCTAGTTCCTCTGGAGGTATGGTACAGTCAGATCGTTTTTTGCTGCTTCCGAAATCATATACTTCCCCCCTAATTGCATAAAAACGGTACTTCGAAACAATTAACTTGTCAAAAACCTTGGTATTCAGTAAACAAATGAAAAGTACCCAGATGCCACACTGCATATACATACCAAAATCCCGAGTGAACGAGTGCTGGACGCTGTGCGGCCCCATAATTACAGTGGCGTGGAGGAGCTCGACTTCTGAGGTGGTCGGTCAGATCTGAAGTCAACTTGAAACCAACGTGACCCTTTGTGTTTTGTTTTTTTCACCATTAATTGTGAAATTAATTATTAATATATTTTTGTATTTGTACCTGAGGTGTGTTCAGGAAGCCGTTTCCTCAGTTTGTAATGTAGTTAAGAAATGGAAATGGTGGTTAACAGGACCGGTGGAGATTGCCGGCAGAAGACCTAAAGAAGTCCTATTGTTTTGGCAGAAGGATACTGAAGTGACAGAAATCCAGATTAAAAGGCAGATCCACTGTATAAACTAGTCCTATTGTTTTGGCAGTACTTCTCTACAGGAACAAGCTAGTTGTTAAGCTGTTAAGCGCAGTTCATCCAGCGGTATGCAGAAGCTTGGCCACCCCTGTTCAGCAGTGTGCAAGTGTGAACAGTCAAGTAGAAGATTTGACACATTTCTAAGGGCTCGTCATGCAAAAGTTTGGGCACCCCAAGTGATTTGGAGATGTAAGATCTTAGCAGGTGACTTTTACCAAGGTCTCAGACCCTAATTAGCTTAATAGGACTATGGCTTGTTCATATTACTTGTCATGGGAGGCCAGAAGATGCACATTTCAGAGCTTCATAAAGACTCTGGGCCTGTTTACACCTGGCTAACAGCATTTTTTGGTGATCGGATCATGCTCGGATTTCACTTGTCCGCATAAAAAAAAGCCAGGTGTAAACACCCCCCAGGACAAACTGTGATCGGATTACGATCGGATCACTCACGCTCCTGCTTATTTCCCAGTAGGTGAGACGAGTATTACAGAGTTTGTTCCCTCGCAGTTTAAACAGTCGGGAATGTGAGAATGTGAGAGCCATCTATTGTTCTTAGAGGAACCCCCACCGTTCCTCTAAGCTGTGTCCCAGAGCAGGACAGTTCTGATGAGAAACCACTGTTTGCAGGAAGCTAAACAGGGAATTAGGTACGAAAAGTAAAATCTGATCTAATCTGATCACACTGGAGAAGTATCCGGTCAGAATCCGGTCGAAGTGGATCCAGGTGCCAGGTGTAAACGGGCCCTCTGACTCCTCAAAACTAGTCCTGCTCCTCTAAGCAGCTGCCTAACACAATAATAGGTGCCCACAAAGCAAAGTGTGTTCAGGAAGCCTTATCATCCAAGAAATGGCAGGTAATAGGACCGGCGGAGATCAGGTTTGACTGCAGAAGACCTTCAGCAGAAGGATTTAGCAGACTCTGGAGTGATAGTGCACTGCTCTACTGTGCAGCGATACCTTCACCATCAGTAGAAAAAACTTTCCTGCATCCTCAGGAAAGTCAGACGCTTTTAAAGGAACATCTAACCAAGCCCTGAGGCATTTTGGAAAGAAGACCTGTGATGACTGATGAAGGTAAAATCAAACTAATATTAGGTGTACTTAATGGTAATGGTCAAAAGCCGAGCTGCACCAAGAGCCCTTCCAGCTTCAAGTATGGCTTGGCTCGACCCGCCATCCCTCAAAATCCATGGAAGACGAGCGTCCAGACTTTTTTCTGTCCTGCACTGAAGTAGTGGAACGAACTTCCCCTGGGTGTCCGAACAGCAGAGTCCAACGCTCGCTGTCTTCAAACCCAGACTGAAGACCCTCCTCTTCTGAGAGGACTTAGGCAGAGTGTAGTGTGTAGAGTATTAGGGCCTCCAGACTGACTTCTGTGTTTAGTAGAGTCTAAGATTAGAGGATCTTTGAATTATTAGTCTATTTAAACTAGCTGAGGTTTTTCTTGGGTAAATAGCAAAGCACTTTTGTAGGTCACTCTGGAGAAGAGCGTCTGCTAAATGCCTTAAATGTAAGGAAGGTGTTAAGCCAGGGGGTGGATCGTTCATGCCATCTACAGCTTCTACAGCAGGATAATGATCCTCAATACTCTTTAAAATCCACAATGCACTTAAGCTTTGCCCTGGCCATCACAGCCTAAACATTACTGGAAATCTGTGTATGGTCCTTAAAAGAGCAGAGCAGCAAGACGACCCAAGAACTAGAAGTCCCCCAAACAAGAACTGGAAGACTGCTACAAAAAGACACTCGCTATACTCGCCAAAGAGGGTGCAAGTGTTCTTTGGAGTGATGGTGGGGTTGGGAATGAGATGGATTGGTGATTGTCCAACACTGACCTCACTACTGCTCTTGAAGCTGAATGCAATCAATCAAATCCTCACAGCAATGCTCCTCCAAAATCAAGTAGAAAGCCTTCTTTTCTTGGAACTCTTTTTAATACCCTTGATTTTGGAAGAAATTAGCAGGTGTCCCAATACTTTTGTCCAAACAGTGTTGATAGTGGGGTAGTGGACAAAAAAGGGTCAGAACCCTTTAAGACTCTGGCGTAATCCTTCCCTGACTGAACTGACAGTGCCGTTAAGGCCCGGGGGATTCATTTCAGACCGGCGGTCCGAATCACTGCCTGGTGGAATCTCAGAGGTTCACGACCATGTTATGTATGTATGTTTTGAGCAGCATCCACAAACAGATCG
Organism: Salminus brasiliensis; assembly: GCF_030463535.1. Taxonomy (NCBI): domain Eukaryota; kingdom Metazoa; phylum Chordata; class Actinopteri; order Characiformes; family Bryconidae; genus Salminus; species Salminus brasiliensis. Next base: position 5,918,610 of record NC_132878.1, on the reverse strand, counting down.
TTTGACAAAATCCACAATGCACTCAAGCTTTGCCCTGGCCCCTAAAGTTCCCCCACCTAAACATCATTGGAAATCTGAGGATGGTCCTCAAAAGAGCAGAGCAGCAAGACGACCCAAGAACCTCACAGAACTAGAAGAACTAGAAGTCCCCCAAACAAGAACTGGAAGACTGCTACAAAAAGCCACAGTTTTTTTTAAAGGCTTGCTATACTCGCCAAAGGGGGTGTAAGTGCTAAGTATTGACCGTTACAGGGTGCCCAAACTTTTGCTATGGGATCTTTTCTTCTTTTTGTTAATTATTTTTAAAAAAGGCACAGAAATCAAGAGGTCAAAAAGGCAGAGAGTCTCCAAGGAGTCCTATTGTTTTGGCAGTACTTCTCTACAGGGACTGGACAAGTTTTGTATTTGTGTGCATTTGCACATCTGTGTCAGCAGGTGTGGGTGCACCTTAAAGTAGCTGAATGCATTCATTAGAAGGGGTGTCCACAAACATTTGGACATACGGTGCAAACGCCATGTAAACATGCTTAATAGTCATGTAACCCACTGTGGCTCTGGAGTGTCCTGCTCTAGGCCTGAGTGTCCTGCTCCAGCCCTGCTCTAGCCCACCTTTGCCCTGTTGCCCTTCTGAATGTGTCCCAGTCTTCTGAGATAGGTGGGCTTCATTCTCTTCTCTGAGCCTCCCTCCAGAACTACTCCTCTATACACACACTATACACACTCTATACACACTCTATACACACACTATACACACTCTATACACACACTATACACACTCTATACACACACTATACACACTCTATACACACTCTATACACACTCTATACACACACTATACACACTCTATACACACTGTATACACACACTAAACACACTCTATACACACTCTATACACACACTAAACACACTCTATACACACTATACACACACTATACACACTCTATACACACACTATACACACACTATACACACTCTATACACACACTAAACACACTCTATACACACACTATACACACTCTATACACACACTCTATACACTCTCTATACACACTCTATACACACTCTATACACACACTATACACACTCTATACACACACTAAACACACTCTATACACACACTATACACACTCTATACACACTCTATACACACACTATACACACTATACACACTCTATACACACACTATACACACTCTATACACACACTAAACACACTCTATACACACACTATACACACACTATACACACTCTAAACACACACTATACACACTCTATACACACTATACACACACTATACACACTCTATACACACACTAAACACACTCTATACACACACTATACACACTCTATACACACACTATACACACACTATATACACACACTATACACACACTATACACACTCTATACACACACTATACACACTCTATACACACACTAAACACACTCTATACACACTCTATACACACACTATACACACTCTATACACACTCTATACACACACTATACACACTCTATACACACTCTATACACACACTATACACACTCTATACACACACTATACACACTCTATACACACTCTATACACACACTATACACACTCTATACACACTCTATACACACTCTATACACACTCTATACACACACTATACACACTCTATACACACTCTATACACACTCTCTGGTTTGATATAATCTGAATGTTTACATTATTTACAAAAGACTCTGGATGGGTGTGAGTTCAGATGTAGAGTGGTTGGAGTAAAGAGGTGTGAGGGTACAGGTGAGGTCCACAAGCAGCCTGATTGCTTGGGATAGAAGCTCAGTCTCTGAACCGACTGCTTCTAAAACCTGTCCTCCACGCTGTCCTAATGTCCTAATCACCACATCTCACCAAGCCTGACTCATTTTCCCAGGCCTAGGATGCAAGACTGTGGAAATGCAGTGGTTGGATTAGTTGAAGAATGGAGATGACTGTGAGATCTACCACCTTGATGAGGCAGGGGTTCTTCTGACACATGGGAAAGCCGTCTTCAGCATTGGATACACAGTGTTTACAGCTTTCAGAAGGCTTGTCATACTCTAAACCTCGCTAAATGCGAGGAGTTTCGACATGCCACCGTGACCTAATTAGGGAAACAGATTGACCAGGGAACGGCTCGTCCCTTGGATGCCATGGCTCGATGCTTTTCCTGCCCCGAAGACAAAAAAGAGAGAACTTTGCCGCTCTCTCGGGATGGCAGGTTATTACCGATGTTTCTGTGGAACATCAACAATCCTTCTCCACTGTTCTGTCTGTTCTTTTTTGAGCCCAGCTGACTATCGGCCTGCCTCTGAAGCTAAGTTAAGAGCTTGTTGAGTTGTGCTCTGGTTCTCTCCTTGCCCTTTAGCTGAGGTGGGGGAGCTGGAGCTGTGGAGCATTCGCATCACTGACAGGTTAAGTCATAAACATTGACTATCTTCGTCTACTGTGGCTTCATCTGTCAAGGGGTTGGATCTACATATTAGGCAGCGAGTGTCAAGAACAGTCAGTTCTTGAAGGTTGAAGGAGTTAAAAGCAGCAGAAATGGACAAGTGTAGGAATCTGAGAGACTTTTGGAGGGGGGGACACTTTGAGTGGAGGGTCAGAACATCTCCAGGTCTCGTGGACAGGTTCATTCATATTCTTGTCTACTTCCTGGTCAGGGTCACAGTTGGTCCAGAACCTACCTGGAATCATTGGGCCCAAGCCCGGAATACCCCCTGAGACAGGTCACCAGCCCATCGCAGGGTAACACATACAGTCATGTATTCATAAGCTCACAACTTAAGGAAATTTATCATTCACTGAAAATCTAAATCCTAAAAATCCTAATTTTATGGAAATATCTTTCTTTATTGTAAACAAACCTGGTAAAATTACAGAGATCTCTAAGTTACGAACCCGACTGTGATATTTTAAGTTTTATGATAATAATTAGAAAATATTTATGAAATAAATAATACTTTATTTCATTGAGACCGCATTTTTCTGCTTTGTTAAATTACAAATGTATGTAAAATGACAATAATTATCTGTAATTAAATATGCAGGCAGTTATGCTTAATTTCCTTAATGGTTTTAAGGTGTATCTTAGTTTTACACTGTTAAAAAACTGTAAGTATTTGATGGTAATGATTCCGGACAAATCTGTAAAATGTCAAAAGTTCAATGAAGTTAAATGAGCGCTAATGACAAATTCAGTAAATTCATTTGTATTAATTAATTTATCGTGTATGAATACGAATTAGAAATGTGACACCTGTAGTGTTGCAGTTTTGTTTGGTGTTTTTGTGTTTTTGGAAGGTGGGAGGACACCCTAATACCCAGGGGAAACCCACACTGCCCACAGGGGGGAACACACACTACCTGCTGTTGCCTTATTAAAGCCTGGACACGTCAAAGACTAACGCTGGTGGGTTGAATTGGACAGACGCTGAGGAAAGACAAGTGGGCTGTGGTGTGTGTAGACCAAGACGTCTTCTGTACTGAATCCTACGTGAACTTCATCATAGAGCTGGAGTGCTAGCAACAGGCCAATAACCTGCTGCTTAACCTGATGATGATTAGACTTAGCAGAGAAGCAGAAGACAGGCCATCTCAACAGATCTGACCATTGGTGGTATCTGGCACCAATACATTAGCAGCAGATCCTTCTTTCAGGGCTGTAAGTCGAGGTGAGGTGAGGTGAGGTGAGGTGGGGCCTAAGGATTTCATCAATGAGCCTAAGGTGCCCCTGAACCTGTCCACGAGACCTGGAGATGTTCTGACCCTCCAGTCAAAGTGTCCCCCCCTCCAAAAGTCTCTCAGATTCCTACACTTGTCCATTTCTGCTGCTTTTAACTCCTTCAACCTTCAAGAACTGACTGTTCTTGACACTCGCTGCTTAATATGTAGATCCAACCCCTTGACAGATGAAGCCACAGTAGACGAAGATAGTCAATGTTTATGACTTTACCTGTCAGTGATGCGAATGCTCCACAGCTCCAGCTCCCCCATCTCAGCTAAAGGGCAAGGAGAGAACCAGAGCACAACCCAACAAGCTCTTAACTTAGCTTCAGAGGCAGGCCGATAGTCAGCTGGGCTCAAAAAAGAACAGACAGAACAGTGGAGAAGGATTGTTGATGTTCCACAGAAACATCGGTAATAACCTGCCATCCCGAGAGAGCGGCAAAGTTCTCTCTTTTTTGTCTTCGGGGCAGGAAAAGCATCGAGCCATGGCATCCAAGGGACGAGCCGTTCCCTGGTCAATCTGTTTCCCTAATTAGGTCACGGTGGCATGTCGAAACTCCTCGCATTTAGCGAGGTTTAGAGTATGACAAGCCTTCTGAAAGCTGTAAACACTGTGTATCCAATGCTGAAGACGGCTTTCCCATGTGTCAGAAGAACCCCTGCCTCATCAAGGTGGTAGATCTCACAGTCATCTCCATTCTTCAACTAATCCAACCACTGCATTTCCACAGTCTTGCATCCTAGGCCTGGGAAAATGAGTCAGGCTTGGTGAGATGTGGCGATTAGGACATTAGGACAGCGTGGAGGACAGGTTTTGGAAGCAGTCGGTTCAGAGACTGAGCTTCTATCCCAAGCAATCAGGCTGCTTGTGGACCTCACCTGTACCCTCACACCTCTTTACTCCACCCACTCTACATCTGAACTCACACCCATCCAGAGTCTTTTGTAAATAATGTAAACATTCAGATTATATCAAACCAGAGAGTGTGTATAGAGTGTGTATAGAGTGTGTATAGTGTGTGTATAGAGTGTGTATAGAGTGTGTTTAGTGTGTGTATAGAGTGTGTATAGTGTGTGTATAGAGTGTGTATAGTGTGTGTATAGTGTGTGTATAGAGTGTGTATAGTGTGTGTATAGAGTGTGTATAGTGTGTGTATAGAGTGTGTTTAGTGTGTGTATAGTGTGTGTATAGAGTGTGTATAGTGTGTGTATAGAGTGTGTATAGTGTGTGTATAGTGTGTGTATAGAGTGTGTATAGTGTGTGTATAGAGTGTGTATAGTGTGTGTATAGAGTGTGTTTAGTGTGTGTATAGTGTGTGTATAGAGTGTGTATAGTGTGTGTATAGAGTGTGTATAGTGTGTGTATAGAGTGTGTTTAGTGTGTGTATAGAGTGTGTATAGTGTGTGTATAGTGTGTGTATAGAGTGTGTATAGTGTGTGTATAGTGTGTTTAGTGTGTGTATAGAGTGTGTATAGTGTGTGTATAGTGTGTATAGAGTGTGTATAGTGTGTGTAGAGTGTGTATAGAGTGTGTATAGAGTGTGTATAGTGTGTGTTTAGAGTGTGTATAGTGTGTGTATAGAGTGTGTATAGAGTGTGTATAGAGAGTGTATAGAGTGTGTGTATAGAGTGTGTATAGTGTGTGTATAGAGTGTGTTTAGTGTGTGTATAGAGTGTGTATAGTGTGTGTATAGTGTGTGTATAGAGTGTGTTTAGTGTGTGTATAGAGTGTGTATAGAGTGTGTATAGTGTGTGTATAGAGTGTGTATAGTGTGTGTATAGTGTGTGTATAGAGTGTGTATAGAGTGTGTATAGAGTGTGTTTAGTGTGTGTATAGAGTGTGTATAGTGTGTGTATAGTGTGTGTATAGAGTGTGTATAGTGTGTGTATAGTGTGTGTATAGAGTGTGTTTAGTGTGTGTATAGAGTGTGTATAGAGTGTGTATAGTGTGTGTATAGAGTGTGTATAGAGTGTGTATAGCGTGTGTATAGAGGAGTAGTTCTGGAGGGAGGCTCAGAGAAGAGAATGAAGCCCACCTATCTCAGAAGACTGGGACACATTCAGAAGAGCAACAGGGCAAAGGTGGGCTAGAGCAGGGCTGGAGCAGGACACTCAGGCCTAGAGCAGGACACTCCAGAGCCACAGTGGGTTACATGACTATTAAGCATGTTTACATGGCGTTTGCACCGTATGTCCAAATGTTTGTGGACACCCCTTCTAATGAATGCATTCAGCTACTTTAAGGTGCACCCACACCTGCTGACACAGATGTGCAAATGCACACAAATACAAAACTTGTCCAGTCCCTGTAGAGAAGTACTGCCAAAACAATAGGACTCCTTGGAGACTCTCCGCCTTTTTGACCTCTTGATTTCTGTGCCTTTTTTAAAAATAATTAACAAAAAGAAGAAAAGATCCCATAGCAAAAGTTTGGGCACCCTGTAACGGTCAATACTTAGCACTTACACTCCCTTTGGCGAGTATAGCAAGCCTTTAAAAAAAAACTGTGGCTTTTTGTAGCAGTCTTCCAGTTCTTGTTTGGGGGACTTCTAGTTCTTCTAGTTCTGTGAGGTTCTTGGGTCGTCTTGCTGCTCTGCTCTTTTGAGGACCATCCTCAGATTTCCAATGATGTTTAGGTGGGGGAACTTTAGGGGCAAGGGCAAAGCTTGAGTGCATTGTGGATTTCGTCAAACGATCTGTTTGTGGATGCTGCTCAAAACATACATACATAACATGGTCGTGAACCTCTGAGATTCCACCAGAATTGTATATATATATATATATATATAATGTAATATAATAGATTTAATAATATGATATATTATATATAATATAATATATAATATTAATATATAATATTATATACAAATTATATTATATTAAATGTAATAAGAATACATCAAGCTTATTTTTATTCATACATCTATAATCTATAAATCTACATATAAAAACATTTTCTTATGATGTTTTTCATAATTAATGTAATAATTACAGGTTGAATCAATCAATTAAAAAATCAATTCAATCAATTAAATGATATTTCTTTAATATTTTAGTGCTCAGTCACAGACACAATCTACAAGCACAATCCACCTCACATGTTCTATAGTTCAGATAGTTCTTGCCTGTAAAATAACAGGTTTAATTAAATAGAAATTAATCTGATTATGGTCGCTGCCCTGCAATAACCTTGTATCTTAATTTTTGTCATAATGTGAATCTGGCAGTTGTATTTTACACTGTGTGAAACTGCATGATGAATACACCCTCACCTAATGCCCCCAGTACAACTAATGCCCCCTCCCCTCCCAGCACACCCACCAGCAGCTGCACTTCCCCCGTCTGACCCCCAGATGCCGCTATTGCGCGCGGTGTTGAACAGCCTCCAGCAGCGAAGCCCTTTTTCAACACTTCAGAGAGAAGAGCTGCACTGTTTCACTCGCAGCCCTCCGTCTCACCGCGAGCCCAGTCGTGACTGCTTGGCAGATGCCTGCACTGTCTGCCCGTCCCCCCCCTCCCCCTCCCTCCCCCGTCTGTCTGTCCGTCTGTCTGTCTGTCTGTCTGTCTGCTCCAGGTGTAGCCGGCCAGCCTGTGGCATTCCTGATTGGTGGAGCCCACCCTCTGTTCCTGGTTGGCTGGCCCCCCATCCTCCACGTCCTATAAGAGCAGTGTCAAGTTCGGCAGCCGGCAGACCGCCGTCTCGGCTCTCGTTTCGCGCGCGCGCTTCTCTTGGGTTGCTGTTTTTAGGCGTGCGTAAAGCTGTGCGCGCGCTGTGGGTGGTGTGCAGAAGGGAGCTCGACGCCGGTGTCACTCTGCCTGCCACTAGTCAGCGAGTTAGGGAAGTTGTGTGTGTGCGCGCGCGCGTGTGCGTGTGCGTGTGTGTGTTTGTGTGCGCGCGTGCGCGCGTGCGTGTGTGTTATTTCACACTGGTTTCGGTAAGGTAAGGCACTGTCTTTTTTTTTTTGGTAGCTGCGCGTGTTGTTTGTTTGTTTGTTTGTTTATTTGTTTGTCCTCCCTACGTTCAAACACGCTCGTGCTCACTACACGATCAAACAGTTCAACAGATAAACAGCTACCCCCTCTCCTCTCCTCTCACGTGCGTCTGGGACCCCAGAGCTGGCCATGCTCACCTGACGCACAACTTTGGCCGGTCTGTTGTTGGGTCTCTCTCTCTCTCTCTCTCTCTCTCTCTCTCTCTCTCTCTCTATCACACACACACAAGCGCGCGCCAGGGAAACGGAGAGGACACGCG
>NC_132878.1:5538109-5608109 GCF_030463535.1 Salminus brasiliensis | reverse complement strand
GAGAGAATCAGAGAGAGAGAGAGAGACAGATACCGAGAGAGAGAGAGAGAATCAGATACAGAGAGAGAGAGAAAGAATCAGAGAGAGAGAGAGACAGATACCGAGAGAAAGAGAGAGAGAGAGAGAATCAGAGAGAGAGAGAGAGATACCGAGAGAGAGAATCAGAGAGAGAGAGAGAGAGACAGATACACAGAGAGAGAGAATCAGAGAGAGAGAGACAGATACAGAGAGAGAGAATCAGATACAGAGAGAGAGAGAGAGAAAGAATCAGAGAGAGAGAGAGACAGATACCGAGAGAAAGAGAGAGAGAGATACCGAGAGAGAGAATCAGAGAGAGAGAGAGAGAGACAGATACACAGAGAGAGAGAATCAGAGAGAGAGAGACAGATACAGAGAGAGAGAATCAGATACAGAGAGAGAGAGAGAGAATCAGAGAGAGAGAATCAGAGAGAGAGAGAGAGAGAGAATCAGATACAGAGAGAGAGAGAGAGAATCAGAGAGAGAGAATCAGATACAGAGAGAGAGAGAGAGAGAGAGAGCTCAGTAAAAGGATTACTTGGCCGTCCTCTCAGAACTCTATTGATTGGTAAATGAATCAGAGAGAGAGAGTCTGGTGGCCGTGAGCTGAAGAGTGTTCTCAGACCGTGGACTGAGCTCATGGATTTTCCTCCTCAGTAACGGCTTGTCCTTGTCACCAGTGTGAGCTCATTAACAAACTCTCTGTTTAGCCGGGGGCGGGGCTTAGTGTGCTCCGGTCCTCCTCTTTGTGTATTGTTAGACAGGAGTGTCCGGATACTTTACCGACCCTTCCTCTCCTGTCTTCCCTTTGATTCTGCTGGTCTGTATCTCACGGCCCTTTAGTGAAAACACTGACAGAGCGGATGGATCCACATGAGCCGAATCTTATATCCATATAGACCACCTAGACTATGCACTGCCCTCAGGGCAGCAGATTTCTGCTGGGGACTTTGAATGTACATCAGCCACCCCAGCACATGGGGAGCAATTGCCAATTTTTCAAGACTGCCCCAAGGGCTTCCCCTACTGTTCGGCAGTGCAGACCACCGCACGGACCTCAGGGCAGCAGGTTTCTGCTGGGGTTCTCAGAATCAATTTTTCAAAAGTACCTCAGCCCTAAATATTGACCGCTCCTTCAGTCCCATTACCCAACCTCCTGCTGGTCTGGGGGATTGAACCGGCAACTTTCCAGTCCCAAACCCACCTCGCCAACCTTCAGGTCACAACAACCCCAGAGTGAAGGGAAACGTATTGGCATTTCTGCTCTTGGGCTCCCCCTACTGTTGAGAAGTGTAATTCACTTTTACTCCACTGCAGTAAATCCAGATCACGATTTGAGCTCCCCCTCATGGACAGCTGTACACATGCCTTTCTGGACAAGCTGGGAGATCCTGGAGAAGCAGCTCCACCAAAGTTCAGTAGTGCAGTAGCAGCATTCCGGCCCGGAGTGGGAATGACGGAGACATGTCCAAGAGCAGTGATTCCCTAATCCTGGTCCTTGAGGTTCCAGCTAATTTGCTCATTAATGAGTCTTTGCTGAGTTGACGGTAGTGTGATTTAGCAGGAAAGAGCTGAAGTATGCAATCATGCAGAGGGTTCTCCAGGACTAGGGTTGGGAACCACTATCTCAAATGATGCACCACAGTTATAGTAAGTGGGAAGAACCTTCATCGGTGGCGTCGGTGGAAAACGGAAGTGAGCGCATTTGGATGCATGTGTCCTCTGCGGCACCGGGCTGTCTGAAGTTCAGTACTGCCTGAGGGACCTACTTAGCCACCATGCCAGTAGTGACTGTGCGTGTGTGTGTGTGTGTGTGTGTGTGTGTGTGTTTAGCTATGTTTCATTCAGTACTCCAGAGTCTTCATTAGTGTGTTTGTCTCCGAGCCATGGTCGGCTGGAGCAGCTCAACATTCCACACACTCGGGCTCCCACACTGACCAGCAGCCAGAAAGAGCTGTGTGTGTGTGTTTGTGTGTGTGTGTGTGTGTGTGTGTGTGTGTGACAACCATGAAAATAATCAATTTCCTGACCACCAATAAATAAATATCCCAGCTGCTGACTGAATGAATGTACGCCAGTGACCACTGTCAACTCCCAAGATGGTGATGGTCCCCCTAGTGCCACCACAACAGCTCCATCCTACTGAGCTGGGCACTGTGAAGGTTTCCCTGTGGAATGTGGCACCCGGACGTTCTAGCAGATACTCTAGGTGCTGTAGTTGCGAGGTAGGGCCTCCATGCACTCTTTAAATGAAAGGTGCTGAGGTGGGTAACAGGGCCACAGCGTGCTGATTCCCCAGCTCTAACGGACCCACTAAACCAGGTGAGTTCAATCAGATGTGCCTGAGCAGGAAACGTGTGGAGGAATCCAGACCTCCACCCAGCCCTTCTCTCTCTCCTTTGTCTCATCATCTCTCTCTTCTCTCTCTTTGTCTTTTGTCTCAATATTTCTCTTTTCTCTCTCCTTTATCTCATTATCTCTCCCATATCTCTCCTTTGTCTCAATATCTCTGTCTTCTCTCTTATTTCTCTCTTATTTCTCTCTTATTAATCTCATTCTCTTCTTAATCTCATTCATCTCATTATGTCTCTCACATCTCTCCTTTGTCTCAATATCTCTGTCTTCTCTCTCATTTTCTCTCTTATTTCTCTCTCATTTGTCTCAGTCTCTTCTTTCTCTCCTTTATCTCATTATATCTCTTTTCTCTCCTTTGTCTCATTATATCTTCTTTCTCTTTTATCTAATTATCTCTCCTGTATCTCTCATTTGTCTCAATATCTGTCTTTTCTCTCTGTCCTATCTAATTTTCTCTCTCTCCTTTGTCTCATTATCTCTTCTTTCTCTCCTTTATCTCATTATCTTTCTTCTCTCTCCTTTGTCTCATTATCTCTCCCGTATCTCTCCTTTATCTCATTATCTTTCTTCTCTCTCCTTTGTCTCATTATCTCTCCCGTATCTCTCCTTTATCTCATTATCTTTCTTCTCTCTCCTTTGTCTCATTATCTCTCCCGTATCTCTCCTTTGTCTCATTATCTCTCTCTACTTTCTTCTTTGTCTTATTATGTCTTTTTTCTCTTCCACTCAATCCCCTCCTCCTCTGTCCCTGAGGATCTCTCTCTCTCTCTCTCTCTCTCTCTCTCTCACAGTGAGATGATTTAATGAGTGTGATTGTTTCCCAATTAAAGTGCTATGCTAGGTTCCTGTCTGCCTCCCTCCCTCTCTCTCTCTCTCTCTCTCTTTCTCTCTCGCTCGCTCACACACCTCATCCACCTCTCTCCTGGTGTTTCTCGTTTTCAGTTTCATTTATTTTAAGAGGGTAACATTTGTGTTCTCTAGCGTCTTGCTCTCGTGTTGCTTTTACTCGTCTCTCGTCTCTCTCTCTCGCGCCGGCGCCTCTCTCGCGCTCGCTGCTACAAGTGAACAGAAATAATGATTCATTGTTCAGATGAACTCCACTCTCTCTATTTGCTCACAGAGTCGTACGGTGTCAGAAACCACATCAGCGTCATCTGCAGCCAGGAGGGTGGGGCTGAGGGGTGTGGCAGGGGCTTTTACTCACTTTGTGATTAACAACCACTTCTAGTTAAAAGGATGCTCCGAGTGGTCCAGCCGACTAAAGCTCTGCCACATGCTGCCTGCCATCAGCCGCCGGAGCCAGAGACAGCACAACTGGCCTTGCTCTCTCTGGGAGGGTAGATGGCTCCCTCTCTCAGCACGTCACTTCAGTGTGATGCTGGTTGGCATGGCCATCCACTAGCCGATGCCTAGCGGATGGAGCTAGGTACTCGGGACGCTGCTCCACTGGCAGGTGGTGGCCAACGCCACCAGGGGGCCCCCAAGACCACCAAGATATCATGATAAAAAAATTATATTTTAAAAATAACACTGAAATCGATTTCTGCTCTTGGCTGCTGCCGCCACTGTTGGGCAAATGCAGATACGCAAAGCTTGGGTGGTGGATAAAGGCCCGGGAGCTTCAGCGTATTGCGCAATACCTCTCCCCCTATGAAATGATGAAGCATCTGGTGCTGAGATGGTGGTATGGGGGGCTTGGGCCGGCCCTGGAGGCATGTGTCAGTCCTCACTCTCTCAGTGTTGGGAGCAGTACATGTGATTGGGGAGGGTACTAGCGAGTGGGTTCGGTAGGGGTTGATGGTACTTGCCTGTTCGGGTGATCAGTGTATGTTTATTGTGGGGGAAGGCTGTAGAGAAAACTTTGGGCCGGAGTTCAGGTGTCTTCTACCCCCCTCTGATTGGGCTGTGTTATAGGAATGTGACGGGGCAGCGGTCGGGTGCGAAGCTTCGTCATGGACATAGAAGGTAGAGATGGAGGACGTTTGTGGGACGTTAGATTGGAAGAAGGAAGAGTTTCAGGCTTGTTCCTCCTCCCAAAATTTCCTATCTCTACTTACTGACTGTCATATCTGTAGGTGTAGGTGTAATTTGCCCTGGAGGTGCTGAGGAATGGACGTCCTTTTAGTCACTTTTAGTATCTAGTACTTAGTATTTAGTACCTTGAACCAATCATAACATTACAATAACAGCAGGAGAAATGGGCAAGCATAGGAACCTGAGCCACTGCGACGTTCTAGACGACTGGAGGGTCAGAACATCTCCAGAACATCAGGCAGGTATTGAAGGGTGTTCCTTTTCGTGGTTTGCAGTGGTCAGTACCTACCAAAAGTGCTCATGCAGGGTCATGGGCATCTAAGGCTCACCGATGCTTATGGAGGTCCCACCTCAGAACTTACAGGTATCTTGGTATCTTGCACTGGGACTAATGTTAGCAGCAGATCCTTTAAGTCCTGTAAGTTCTGAGGTGGGACCTCCATGAGCATCAGTGAGCCTTAGATGCCCATGATTAGATGCCCAGATTGGTATCTTGCACTGGGACTAACGTTAGAAGCAGATCCCTTAAGTCCTGTAAGTTCTGAGGTGGGACCTCCATGAGCATCAGTGAGCCTTAGATGCCCAGATTGGTATCTTGCACTGGGACTAACGTTAGCAGCAGATCCTTCAAGTCCTGTAAGTTCTGAGGTGGGACCTCCATGAGGACACCACCGATGTCTTCGAGGCATGGACCATTCGAGGTCCATGCTTAGAATAGTCAGATCTACTCAGGTGGCGATAATGTTCGTGGAACCCTTTTTGGTACCATTCTCACATTCTCAATATAACCATCTACACACGGTTCTCCACAATCCACGGCAAAGAAACGCGACCTTTCTGTTAAATAACCAAGAACCAAAAAGGTTCTTTATCTCATGAGAGACAGTAGAACCATTTCTGACACTTTATAGAAGCACAAGATTGTCTGGCAAATCTGAAGAACCCTTAAACCAGACGAAGAATCACTGGTTTTTGAGTAGCCTTTAACTACAGAACCCTTAAGGAACCTTGAAGAACCTTGAGGAACCTTGAAGAATGAGGTTTTTGGGATGAAACTCCCTACAAAGGCTTTTAATTTCAGCATGTTTTAGTCTTATTTCATTTTTTATTTCTCACAAGCTCCCACTCGGCTCTGCCACTGGAGGGCGCTGTCCCTCTGCAGTGCGGGACCACAGAGCGGCTGAGCGGCGTCAGCAGGCTGCCAGTTCACATTCATTGTAGAGGTGAGCGAGTAGAGGGCCCCTCAGCAATTCTGGACCATGCACATAGTGAGGGGCTTCTTTTCTCATTACTCACACACACACACACACTCGCACATCTCCCACTCCCTTACACACACACACACACACACACACACTCAGTCAAGGATGTTTATTTTCTATAATTTATACCCCGTAACACCCCCTCCAACCCCCTTGCCCCGTACACTCACATACACACACACACACACACACACACACACACTGTAGAAGCCCCAGTGGACGCTGAATCAAACACAATGACGCACCGTCAACATCCACCCACCACGTGTATGTGTGTGTGTGTGTGTGTGTGTGTTTGTGTGTAGCGCTGTTTCTCCCCCTGACTCATGATGAGTGTGGAACATACATATGAAGGAAATCACAAGCAGCTGCCCCTGTCTGCTCACACCGGGTACCAGAGCTAACCCACATACACACAGCGCTTTCCGACAATGCTAAGAGCGCTAATTCGGTTAGCAATGCTAACGAAGAGTCAAAGCAAATGTGGAAGGAGGCTATACACCAATCAGCCATAACATTAGTACCACTAAATCTTTTTCTGCTCAGTTTTCATTGGCTGTTGGCGGGACCCATTCAGATTGAGGCTCGGGTTCGATTAGGAGGCTGACAATCAGAGTCTGTGCCCCTCACACAGAGGGGCCAACCAGCACCGGGATCAGATCGGTATCGGACAACGGTCATCATTAGGGTACTCGGATCGGATTGTCCGGATCGGATCTGAGCTAAACCATCGAACTTAAATGACAACACACCCTATACTGGTCAAGAGCTTAACTGGTCAACCAGCATAACCAGCTTGACCAGCTTTTAATGCTGGAACGTGGCTAGCTAGGTTTAGCTAAGCTAATGTGGCTAACAATGATTAAACGCAAATGACCTCCAAACGATCTCCAGTTAATAATAACTCATAAAAATACCAAAATGCTAACTCACACCTATCATGCTAATGGATCACTAGCCTCTCTGTTCTGTGTTAGCCATGTTAGCATTATGCTAGCATGTGAGGTTGTTTTAACACTGACTGGTCAACCAGCATAACCAGCTTGAGCTGGCCAGGCAGTTTATTGGGTTTTTTTTGTAACAGAGATCAGCTAAGCTAATGTCGCTAACAATGATTAAAAGCAAACGACCTCCAGTTAAGAATAACATAAAAAACAAAAATGCTAACTCACACCTATCATGCTAACCGATGCATGCTAGCCTCTCTGTTCTGTGCTAGCCATGTTAGCATTATGCTAGCATGTGAGATTGCTTTAACACTGAGGAAAGGGCTGCTGTCCTGCAAACCTTGTTGTCCAAAATGCTAACTTAGTACCCTAATGCTGGCCAACAGTAACACTGGAACATGACTAGCGAGCTAGGTTCAGCTAAGCTAATGCTGCTAACAATGAGTGAAAGCAAACGACCTCCAGTTAAGAATAACTCGCGAAAAGACTAAAATGCTAACTCACACCTATCATGCTAACGGATCCCTGCTAGCCTCTCTATTCTGTGCTAGCCATGTTAGCATTATGCTAGCATGTGAGGTTGCTTTAACACTGAGGAAAGGGCTGCTGTCCTGCGAGGAGCTTGTAGCCCAAACCAAAGTTAGTCACACTTGTTAGCTAAACAAAATTCATCACTGTAGCCCCGCTTTGCTCTTTTGTGAAATTCATAAAACAGCCCTGAGGAAACGCGAGGCTTTCAAGCCATGCGCACGACGTTATACATTCAGCCTGTCAAAACAACAAGAACTGCACCTAATGTTCGGGAAAGTGGAGAGTTACAATTTGTTTCGTGCCTCCTCGAGGCTACGACATCCCTGTCATACCCGACTCGGCTGTTGTATTAGCATAATAAAAAATGGGTGTTTACTCAGGGATGCTTTGGAAACCTGTTGTATGTGTGTGTGTGTGTGTGTGTGTGTGTGTGTGTGTTGTTTCTGGGAATTAGCATCCTGTACTTTCTCGCTGGGCTGTATTACAACATCGTGGACTTGCTTTGAAGCCTCCTCGCACTGACAGCCTTATTCTAAGGCCCTGTTTCAGTTTGCATTAGAAGCCTGATTTTCAGACACAGTACTTTTGATATGGGTGGACATTGTGACAAGGCATCTCCAGAAGGACTGTGATTTACTGTGGGCGTAAACAGTGTTGTCTCCGAGAGTGAAAAATTCAGTGTTTTGAGCTGAATGGATGGATGGATGGATGGATGGAGGGACCGGCAGCTGGTTCTGTAGATGGCAAGATCAAGAAGATGACATTTTATAGAAAGAGCTAATATAAAAAACAACACCTACACTTACACTCAGTTTCAGCTTTGTTAGAAACACCTACCATGGAACTCTCGCTGGCCAATTTATTAGAAACACCTAATTTCTAATAAGATGTTGTAAGAAATCTATATAGAAATGAGGTGTTTCCAATAAATTGGTCAGCGAGAGTTCCATGGTAGGTGTTTCTAACAAAGCTGAAACCCATCAACTGTGCAATTTATTTGCCACCTTCTACTCAATGTATTAATAAGGGTTACTTAAACACTGCCCTAACCCCACCCTAACTCTAATCTAACCCTAAACCTAGCCCTAACTTAACCCTAACTCCCTAACTCTACCCTATCCTAACTCAACCCTTGATGAACTCTAATCTAACCCTAAAATTAGCCCTAACTTAACCCTAAACTAACTCCCTAACTCTAACCTAACCCTAGCCCTAATTTAACTTAACCATAACCCTTGTACCTTACTGTACCTTAACTGTAGTCTAACCCTTAATCTAGCCCTAGCACTAACCTAACCTAATCTAACTCTAACTCTACCCTACCCTAACTCTAATGTAACCCTATTTTACCCTACTCTAACCTAGCTCTGATCCTATCGTAACTTTAATCTAACCCTAAACCTAGCCCTAACTCTACCCTAACCTAATCCTAACTTAACTGTACCCTACCCTAACCCTAACTCTACCCTACCCTAACCCTATTCTAACTATAACCCTAACCTAAATGTACCCTACCCTAACCCTAACTCTACCCTAACCTAATCCTAACTTTACCCTAACCTAACCTAACCTAATCCTAACTTTACCCTAACCTAACCTAACCTAATCCTAACTTTACTCTACCCTAACCCTATTCTAACTCTACCCTACCCTAACCCTACCCTACCCTAACCCTATTCTAACTATAACCTTAACCTAAATCTACCCTACCCTAACCCTACCCTACCCTAACCCTATTCTAACCTTAACCCTACCCTAACCCTAACTCTACCCTACCCTAACCCTATTCTAACCTTAACCCTACCCTAACCCTAACTCTACCCTACCATAACCCTATTCTAACCTTAACCCTACCCTAACCCTAACTCTACCCTACCATAACCCTAACTCTACCCTACCCTAACCCTATTCTAACCTTAACCCTACCCTAACCCTAACTCTACCCTACCATAACCCTAACTCTACCCTACCCTAACCCTATTCTAACCTTAACCCTACCCTAACCCTAACTCTACCCTACCCTAACCCTATTCTAACCTTAACCCTACCCTAACCCTAACTCTACCCTACCCTAACCCTATTCTAACTATAACCCTAACCTAACTCTACCCTACCCTAACCCTATTCTAACCTTAACCCTACCCTAACCCTAACTCTACCCTACCCTAACCCGAACCCTATTCTAACCTTAACCCTACCCTAACCCTATTCTAACTATAACCCTAACCTAAATGTACCCTACCCTAACCCTAACCTAACTCTACCCTACCCTAACCCTAACTCTACCCTACCCTAACCCTATTCTAACCCTAACCTAACTTTACCCTACCCTAACCCTAACTCTGAAGATGGTGAACTAGCCATGCAAAATTGTAGGCGTGAGGGAGGGGTTGTATTTGGTACCCTGAGATGGATTGGTGCCCTGACCAGGAGGTATTCTTTGGGCCAGGAATAAGTAGATATGAAGATGGAGGTTTTGCTCTGACCTCCACATCGAGGGGGCTTTTCCCACTACTCTAACCCCTAACCATAAACCTAAACCACAATCAACCCCATGGGTCCAGATATCATTTGGGTGGTGGACCCCCAAGAGCAGCTAGAGGATGGCTTTTAAAAACTCTCTCAGCAACGTGGACCACCAATGACGGGGGTTTCCGATAAAGTGGCCAGTGAGTGCAGACGCAGTTTAATTATTCCTCCAGCCTTTGTGTGGTTGTTATCATTCCACATTCCCTGTCCTCACTGACACATGGTTGATATTAGAGTGCTAATTAGCCGAGAGCAGCTCCTGTTATTTGCCTCGCTGTGTTATTGGGGGAGGTAAGCGTCTGGCAGCGCCGGCTGTCAGCCTCCTTCTCATAGTGGCCGTGGCTGCGAATGAAGGTGGTAGCATTCGCTCGCTGTGAGCCAGTGCAAGAGTGTCAGTCTCACGCTTCTGTCAGCCGGCTTCACCCGCCTGCTCCCTCACACACACACACACACAGACGTACACTCGTGGACTGATTGGTGCTAAAGATACAACGTGCCCCTTCATGGTTTTGACAGCTCTCTGTTGGCAGGAACAGATCCAGTTGGGCGGCCATATTGCCGGAGACAAGCCGTGAATGAAATCTTAGCACACGCCTTTGACTCAGACTATCGGGCTGGTGTCGGACTGCCAAAGAGCAGATGGGTCTCTTCTCTCGGGGTGTTTTAATTGTTCATTTATGAATTTAAATAAGAATATATTCATTATATGGACAAAAGTATTGGGACGCCTGCTCTTTGACTCTTTAACTCTCCTGGTTTTGTTGGAGTAACGGTCTCAGCTGTTCAGGGACGGCTTTCTACTTTCGACTTTGGAGGAGCACTGCTGTGAGGATTTGATTGATTGATTGATTGATTGATTGTCCACTGCTGGAGCACCAAGCATCATTCCAGAGAACACCGTTCTTCCACTGCTGGGGGGCTTTATACCCCTCTATAGCCCTCGCCTGGCTCCAATATGCTCATGATTATGGTGGTTGGTGTGGCGCAACAGATAACACCACTACCTGCCAGTGAGCTGCCACACCATGTGGGAGACTGGGGTTCGATTCCCAGTCTGGGTGACTATGCTGCGCTACACCAATAAGAGTCCTTGGGCAAGACTCCTAACACTACATTGGCCCACCTCTGTAATACGAGTGACCTTGTAGGTCACTCTGGATAAGAGCGTCTGCTAAATGCCATAAATGTAAATTATTAGCTGCTCCAATGCGTGCTACTTAAAGTAGCCGAATGCAATCCTTAGAAGGGGTGTCCACAAACTTTTGGACATATAGTGTAAAATCCATGTAAAATCCATGAAAAATCAAAGCTATGAGGGCAAGAGAATGTCAGGTTCTACAGACTCAAAGGAAAAGCTGACAATGATGTATGCTGGCAGACAGAGCCACACAAGGCTGTCTCGCAGCAGCCGTTTGAAGAAGCCAAGGCACGGCATCTTCCACACAACGCATTTCCAGACCATATCTGTGATCCCAGCTTATTCAATTTGCACTGCTTTCATGTCTGTAAAGCGCACCATGTACGTATTTCAAGCATATTGACTTAATTGTGAGTGTGTGTGTGTGTGTGTTGTGTGCTCAAGGTGGGTAAGCTGAGGGAAAATGACAGGATGCACTGACTGTGCTGAATGGGATCATCGCTGTGGCTTATAATAGAAAGAAGGCTTTGTTTACAGGACGCTTGAAGAAGTGTGCCGGCGTCTGCGTGCACCCAGAGACGATGCGCTGTCTGGGTCATTTTGTTCAAACGGAAACAGCCAAACCCCCAGAAATGAATAAGTTAAAAACACTCTCAGACACTCCCATCAAATGCTGAGCCAGACCTTCAGGGCAGCTGCATATTACAGCTAAAGCCCAGAGCTAAATATATAAATTTATTACAGTATATTATCACCACTGTCCCACGAAACAACACCGCATCTCCAAAATCGCAACTTTCCAAGAGAGGGCAAAAACCTTCCTAACGTTCAATGGAAGTCAATGGAAGAAGATTCGATTCCAGGTCAGTTTGGAGCGTTTCTATTGGTCCGTTCATCATGGTATTCTGACACGATATGAAGATTCACATAAGGTCAAAAAGTCAGCAAAAAATAAAGGTTTTTAGATTTTTGCAGGACAGAAACAATATAGGCTATTTGGACAAAAGTATTTGGACACTCACTTAATCATTGAATTCAAGGTGTCAGAAATCTAAATCCAGCCCCTAGCCATGCAGTCTGCCTTCACACACATCAGCGTGTGTCTAAAATCCATGTGGGCTTTCTACCACCAGCTGTGAGTGGTAAGTCTCCAACGCTCTGCCGACTCAATAACTGCAGAGCTCCATATTAATACCTATGGATTTAGAATGGGATGTCAGAAAAGCTCGAGTAGGTATAATGTGTGGGTGTCCCAATACTTCATATAGTGTATATATGCAGATATACATACATGCACAAAAAAATTGAAAACCTAAAAAAGTATTTGTTTTACCATGAATGAGCAGGTGTCCCAATACTTTTGTCATTTTGAACAGTGTAATCTCACTGCTTTTCTATTAAGTTGCTTCTTTGTTTGAATGTTGGATAAAACTTCGACTACTAGTAAAAAAGTACTGGAATATTCCACTATGAGCCGCTTCACTTCACCTGAAGTTCTTCGCCTCCTCAGGAAATGCAAGGTTTCTCATGACAGTGATGATATACTTGTAACTTAGCAAGCCTGAACCAAATATAGAAGTGCAATACCGCATACTGACAGGTCTATGCATGCGGTACTTGAGGTGACAACAGTATTTCACTTCAGGCTATAAAAGTCAAAACAGATGAGGGCCAAAACATAAAGGCCGCATTCAGTGCAGCGCTCCCTTGACCCGCAGCATCCCTTTATGATCCCCATTTCAATCCTAATAACCAGGAAAGCACCAGCCGGTCCTGTTCCGCTATCAGCCACCAGTGCTGGCCCCCCTGCTGTGTGTTTATCCCCTCGCTGGGTTATGACACTTAGCGTTTAGCTCCTAGCTTACAGCCTGGCTATCTGCTTTTAGCATCTTGCCGCTTATACTGTATATCGCCCTTGAAAGCACCTCCTTCTGCTTTACACCTTAAAGCCTTAAAGCCTTAAGAGTTTATAAGAGCTGGATCTGGAGGCAGGGAGGCCAAATATGAGCAATAACTTCACTAGATACTTTTAACCAGTGCTGGTTACGTAACAACTGCCTGAGTGCTAGATATCAAAGTATCTAGCACTGAGGCAGTTATTATCTAGCTAGCAATGGTTATTACTGGCCAATGTAGGCTGAATAATAACTGCCCCAGTGCTAGATACTTTTAACCAGTGCTGGTTACATAATAACTGCCCCAGTGCTAGATACTTTTAACCAGTGTTGGTTAGATAATAACTGCCCCAGTGCTAGATACTTTTAACCAGTGCTAGCTAGATAATAACTGCCCCAGTGCTAGATACTTTTAACCAGTGTTGGTTAGATAATAACTGCCCCAGTGCTAGATACTTTTAACCAGTGCTAGCTAGATAATAACTGCCCCAGTGCTAGATACTTTTAACCAGTGTTGGTTAGATAATAACTGCCCCAGTGCTAGATACTTTTAACCAGTGCTAGCTAGATAATAACTGCCCCAGTGCTAGATACTTTTAACCAGTGTTGGTTACATAATAACTGCCTCAGTGCTAGATACTTTTAACCAGTGCTGGTTAGATAATAACTGCCCCAGTGCTAGATACTTTTAACCAGTGCTGGTTACATAATAACTGCCCCAGTGCTAGATACTTTTAACCAGTGTTGGTTAGATAATAACTGCCCCAGTGCTAGATACTTTTAACCAGTGTTGGTTAGATAATAACTGCCCCAGTGCTAGATACGTTTAACCAGTGTTGGTTAGATAATAACTGCCTCAGTGCTAGATACTTTTAACCAGTGCTGGTTAGATAATAACTGCCCAGTGCTAGATACTTTTAACCAGTGCTGGTTACATAATAACTGCCCCAGTGCTAGATACTTTTAACCAGTGCTGGTTACATAATAACTGCCCCAGTGCTAGATACTTTTAACCAGTGCTAGCTAGATAATAACTATGCCAGTGCTAGATACTTTTGACCAGTGTTGGTTACATAATACATAATAAGTGTTGGTTAGATAATAACTGCCTCAGTGCTAGATACTTTTAACCAGTGTTGGTTAGATAATAACTGCCCCAGTGCTAGATACTTTTAACCAGTGCTGGTTAGATAATAACTGCCCAGTGCTAGATACTTTTAACCAGTGCTGGTTACATAATAACTGCCCCAGTGCTAGATACTTTTAACCAGTGCTGGTTACATAATAACTGCCCCAGTGCTAGATACTTTTAACCAGTGCTAGCTAGATAATAACTATGCCAGTGCTAGATACTTTTGACCAGTGTTGGTTACATAATACATAATAAGTGTTGGTTAGATAATAACTGCCTCAGTGCTAGATACTTTTAACCAGTGCTGGTTAGATAATAACTGCCCAGTGCTAGATACTTTTAACCAGTGCTGGTTACATAATAACTGCCCCAGTGCTAGATACTTTTAACCAGTGTTGGTTAGATAATAACTGCCCCAGTGCTAGATACTTTTAACCAGTGTTGGTTAGATAATAACTGCCTCAGTGCTAGATACGTTTAACCAGTGTTGGATAGATAATAACTGCCTCAGTGCTAGATACTTTTAACCAGTGCTGGTTAGATAATAACTGCCCAGTGCTAGATACTTTTAACCAGTGCTAGCTAGATAATAACTATGCCAGTGCTAGATACTTTTGACCAGTGTTGGTTACATAATAACTGCCCCAGTGCTAGATACTTTTAACCAGTGCTGGTTACATAACTGCCCCAGTGCTAGATACTTTTAACCAGTGCTGGTTAGATAATAACTGCCCCAGTGCTAGATACGTTTAACCAGTGCTGGTTACATAATAACTGCCCCAGTGCTAGATACTTTTAACCAGTGCTAGCTAGATAATAACTATGCCAGTGCTAGATACTTTTGACCAGTGTTGGTTACATAATAACTGCCCCAGTGCTAGATACTTTTAACCAGTGCTGGTTACATAACTGCCCCAGTGCTAGATACTTTTAACCAGTGCTAGCTGGATAATAACTGCCCCAGTGCTAGATACGTTTAACCAGTGCTGGTTACATAATAACTGCCCCAGTGCTAGATACTTTTAACCAGTGCTAGCTACATAATAACTGCCCCAGTGCTAGATACTTTTAACCAGTGCTGGTTACATAATAACTGCCCCAGTGCTAGATACTTTTAACCAGTGCTAGCTACATAATAACTGCCCCAGTGCTAGATACTTTTAACTAGTGCTAGCTACATAATAACTGCCCAGTGCTAGATACTTTTAACCAGTGCTGGTTACATAATAACTGCCTCAGTGCTAGATACTTTTAACCAGTGCTGGTTACATAATAACTGCCTCAGTGCTAGATACTTTTAACCAGTGCTGGTTAGATAATAACTGCCTCAGTGCTAGATACTTTTAACCAGTGCTAGCTGGATAATAACTGCCCAGGTGCTAGATACTTTTAACTCAAGTGCTCACTACATACTTTTACTGCCCAGGTACTAGATTTTCGAAACTACTGCTGATTAGATTCTAACTACCTGAGTACTAGATCATTTTAACCAGTCCTAGCTATATACGAACTGCCCCAGTGCTAGACTGCCCTCACAACACCAACCCACCAGGAAAATTCCCAATGGCCAGTCTTTCCATTTTAATAACCAGGAAGGCACCAGCCAACCCTGGTCCGCCATCAGCCGCCGGTGCTTGGTCACCCTGCTGTATGTCTACCCCTTCAGTGGGTTATGAGACAGCGTTTAGCTCCTAGCTTACAGCCTTGCCGCTTATACAGTATATCGCCCTTGAAAGCACCTCCTTCTGCTTTACACCTTAAGGCCTTAAAGCCAGACGTTTATAAGATCTGGCACTGGATGCAGAGAGGCCAAATATGAGCAATAACTTTGCTGGCTTTAATATCTGTTGTTTGAATGCATACATAATGAGAGCGAGCGAGAAGCTGTCGAGTGTTCGGCGCTACAGTGATAAAGCTACAATGTCACCCCGGAGTGCCACGGCGCAGCCAGCCAACACCCCCCACCCCCCACTTTATCATGTTCATAAAGAACAACAAGCCCTGAATTATGAATTACAGAGTTATTAGGCCACGTCGGAGGAGAGCACAGTAATTTATGCTCGGCTCAAACAATAGACTGTTTACTTAGCGCGCTAACACTTCGAGCGCGCTGTTTGTCAGAGCACAATGGAATGTGAAAGTAAACAGATTAGACACTGATTAAGTGCTAGTCGAGCATTGTGAGGGATTTTTCGCTGAGGCTCAGGTATTAGGATCTGTAGCCGAGGCCTCACACCTCTGGAACTGGAGCTGGAGTTTCATGGTACTTTAATTACTGGGGAAGTTCTCTGGAGCTGGTGGAGCTCAAAATGTTCGTTTGCACTGCAGTCAATCAATGTCATTAAACCTTTAATGAGGATTTTAGGGGTATTGATTACTTCCCTGAGGTCTACTGAAAGTTAGGACACCCCATGAAAAGCTTTGTGTTTATGTATATATATATATATATATATATATTGTTGTGCTTCTGCTTCCCTGCTCTCCGGGCCAGTGTTAAGCGCATTAGTGTCCATTGAATGAAAGCACAAGGTAGGGGTTTCTATTATAGTGGCCAGTGTGTGGAAGCCAGTGAGTATGTGTTTCTATTAAAGTGGCCAGTGTGTGGAAGCACAAAATGCATTTCTAATAAAGGGGCCAGCATGAGGTAGTAGGTGTTTCTGATAAAGTGGCCAGTGAGTGAACACACAAGATAGTAGGTGTTTCTAAGAAATTGACCAGTGAGTGGAAGCACAAGGTAGTAGGTGTTTCTAATAAAGTGGCCAGTGACTGGAAGTTCAAGGGAGGTGTTTCTAATAAAGTGGCCAGTGAGCGGAAGCACAAAGTAGTAGGTGTTTCTAATAAAGCGGCCAGTGAGTGAAAGCACAAGGTAGTAGGTGTTTCCAATAAAGAGGCCAGTGAGTGGAAGCACAATGTAGTAGGTGTTTCCAATAAAGTGGCCAGTGACTGGAAGTTCAAGATAGGTGTTTCTAATAAAGTGGCCAGTGAGTGAAAGCACAATGTAGGGGTTTCCAATAAAGTGGCCAGTGAGTGGACGCACAAGGGATGTGTTTCTAATAAAGTGGCCAGTTAGTATACTTTCTAAGTGGTGGTGGTGTAATACCATTTTCTCCACTCCCTCCACGCTCCATCCATCCTCTGACTTGCCTCTTTATATTTTACCCCATCCTTTTTTACCCTTAACCTCAATGGCCTTCCTTTTCCATCCTGTGCTCATCCCTCTCTCCCTGCACTCCACTCCCGTCCTCCAGTCCCTCTTTTTCTTCATCTGTCCGCTTATTCACAGATGGTAGAGTGGTCATCCATGGGGGCACAGGCAAAGTGACCATTGCTCACAGCACTTTTCATTACGCTAAAAGCAGGAGCCCCTGCTTTCCTTGGTACTTTGCAGCTGCACTGGTGGACCAGAAGCGACGCTGGCCAGGCGTGACACGCTCGCGCTCTTTAGCTCGTAAATGTTGTCATTAAAAGATGAGGAGTGATTTAACGAGCGTGTAAAGCACCAACAGCTGGTTCTCCGGTCTCCATGTGAAGTGCCGGGCTGGTAAAAGGTGCTACACTGCGATAGGGTGATTCTTCAATTACGGGGACTTTTACATCCCCTGTGTGAGGTGTTTCTAATAAAGTGGCCAGTAAGTGAAAACACAAGGTAGTAGGTGTTTCTAATAAAGTGGCCAGTGAGTGAACGCACAATGTAGTAGGTGTTTCTAATAAAGTGGCCAGTGAGTGAAAACACAAGGTAGTAGGTGTTTCTAATAAAGTGGCCAACGAGTGAAAGCACAAGATAGTAGGTGTTTCTAATAAAGTGGCCAGTGAGCTAGAGCACAAGGTAGGGGTTTCTAATAAAGTGGCTAGTGAGTGGAAGCACAAGGTAGTAGGTGTTTCTAATAAAGTGGCCAACGAGTGAAAGCACAAGATAGTAGGTGTTTCTAATAAAGTGGCCAGTGAGCTAGAGCACAAGGTAGGGGTTTCTAATAAAGTGGCCAGTAAGTGAAAACACAAGGTAGTAGGTATTTCTAATAAAGTGGCCAGTGAGCTAGAGCACAAGGTAGGTGTTTCTGATAAAGTGGCATAGGTAGGTGTACCAGGATAAAGGATAAAAATAATTAGGTGTCCAAATGTTTGTGGACACCCCTTCTAATGAATGCATCCAGCTACTTGGCCCCCTATTTCTGACAGATGAGAAGAAGCACTGCAAATACAATAGGACTCTCTGGAGCAGATAGGATGGAAGAACTGTGCTATCTGGAATGATGGTTGGAGCTTCATCCAATACTTTTGGGATGATTTAATCGTCCAACATTGCGACCTCACTAACACTCTCATCGCTGAATCCAGTCAAATCCTCACAGCAGTGCTCCAGCTCCAAAACCTAGTAGAAAGCCTTCTTCTTCCCTGGACAGTAGAGACAGTTACTCCAACAAAAGCAGGATCAGCTTTTTTTTAATCCGCTTGATTTCAGAAGATATACTAAAGGAGCAGGTGTCCCAATACTTTTGTCCATATTGTGAGTGTGTGTGTACAAGGCCCATGCGCTGAAAGGTGTTGGTTACAAATTCTCCAGTCAAGAAGAGTTGCTGGTTTCACTGGTTTCTACAGAACTGAAGAATCACCCATGGCCAGTAGAGGTCAGTGGCGAGTCGACTCCAGCACTGTGGCCTCCACTGAGGCCTGAATGGACTTGCGGTTTCTCTTGTTTCTTGTCTTTCCTTTTGCATTAGCAGCTCTTTTGCAGAAAGAAAAAGTGCACGGTGTGAAATGGGATATAGGAGGGAAAAGGATAGTAGGCGGAATGGATATGAGGAAGGTGCGCAGCCTATTGTACGCAGCTATTTCAGTCTCGCTAGTGCAGGAAAAGTGGGCTAACCTCGCGTGACCTGCTGGCAGGACGGAAAAGGTCCTTTGCGGATGGTATCGCCGAAACGGCTGTTTTGCATCCTAATGCATGCAGTCTTTAAGCTCGCTGTAGTTTTTCCTCCCTAGAAATTCCATTGTGAGCTTGTTTGATCAGCACTAACGAGGGGAGACAGCTAACGGGCGCCCCAAAGGTTCACAATGCTCGTTCTCCGTCGGCAGCGAGGGGAAGGCTCCTTTGACGCGTGAGCTTTTGATAAGATTACATTACATTGCCACCGTGCGTCACAACTCCCCGCAATGAATACGCTAATTAAATGTGATTTCCCTCCATAATGAAGAGACTTCAGGTAGCGAGAGCTGGTGGCTTTGGATATTAGCAAGTGAGACATGCTCAGCTATCATTCCACTCAGAAGAAAAGGAAGAGGGAGGTTGGGGGTAATAACAGGGGTCCTAATTGGAAACAAAGGGGAGAAACAGGTGGTGGAGAGACGGAAATACTCCCTCATTCCCTTCAGGGCATCAGCGTCAATTTATCAAGGAGAAAAAAAGGCGTAATGAATTAAGAATAACTTTTAATGCATCAGCTGGAGCGTCCTGATTGCTAAACTGAGTGGAATAGCTGCCGCTTGATAATGAATAAGGCTCCTGATAGATGGATGCGGTTAAAAGGGAATTTCACCCATTTTTTTAAATTCCTGCCTAATTACACGAATAAGATCGGTAAACAAACCGATTCCTAGTGGTTCGGTGTGTAGCGCCTCTAAAAGCTCGCTCACAGAAATACTTATTGCCCCAAATAGGCTTGAAAGCACTGCCTAATGCCTGAGACAAAAGTATTGGGACACCTGCTCATTCCTCATTCACTGTTTCTTACGGAAATCAACAGTGTCAAAAAAAGAGTCCATCCTGCTTTTGTTGGAGTAACTGTCCAAT
The DNA here is from genome assembly GCF_030463535.1 of Salminus brasiliensis. NCBI lineage: Eukaryota > Metazoa > Chordata > Actinopteri > Characiformes > Bryconidae > Salminus > Salminus brasiliensis. The sequence goes on along the minus strand of NC_132878.1, from coordinate 5,588,480 downwards.
CTCTACTGTTCAGGGAAGAAGGCCTTCCACTAGATTGCTGTGAGGATTTGATTGCATTCAGTGACAAGAGCGTTAGTGAGCAATGGAAAAACTGTGTTCTCCAGAATGATGGTTGGTGCTCCATCCACTACTTTTGGGGTGTGAGGTGGGGTGGTAATCATCCAAGCCTTCTTCCCTGGACCGTAGAGACAGTTACTCCAACAAAAGCTGGATACCCTTGATTTCAATAGTAACAATGAATGAGTAGATATCCAAATACTTTTGTCCCAATATTTAAGGCCCATGAACTGAAAAATGTTGTTTACAAATAAAAGTGTGTAATCCAGTTTCAAATAATGAAATAATCTACTGTCCAGGGAAGAAGGCTTTCTGCTAGACTTTGGAGGAACATTGTTGTGAGGATTTGATTGCATTCAGTGACAAAAGCGTTTAGGAGGTCAGGATGTTGGATTAATGATCACCACCCCACTTCATCATCCCCAACTCCCCAACTCGTCCCAGAAGTATTGAATGGAGCACCACCAACCATCATTCCAGAGAACACAGTTCCTCCACTGCTCCACAGCTCAATGCTGGGGGGCTTTATACCCCCCTCTAGCCCATGCCTGGCATTATTAGGCAGCATGGTGCCAATAGGCTTATTCCTACCTTCTCCAGGGAGTCCTATTCTATTGGCAGTACTTCTTTCTACAGGGACTAGAAGACAAGCTGTGTGTACATCTGGGTCAGCAAAGGTGCAGCTTAAAGTATCTGAATGCATTCATTACAAGGTGTGTCCACAAATATTTGGACACACAGCGCATCCGTCTTAAAGGCTGATTTGCTGATGTTTGCTACATGGGTCCTGTAGGTGACCTCATGCTTTCAGCTGTTGGGAGTGATGCTTAAAGGGGCCGTGCGAAAGGGTTCCACTCATTTGCGGCGTTTGTGAGCGCCGCTAGCCCACGGAAATGACTCCTCTGCATCCGTAAGCCTTGTGACAGTTAATTTATACGCCACAGTCTCATTTCTGCTTTTCAGTCTCGTATTGATTTAGCGCTGCAGCCAGAGGCAGCGGCCTTTTTTTTCTTTTTGTTATCCGGCTACTGCGAAAGCGTCTGCGGTTGTGAACAACAGTCTAATTTCTCACAACAGCATCATAGCTCACCTTCACGTTCAGAAACGTTCCTTCAGGAAGCTAGCCGCATGAAGCTTCGAACCGCGTCAAGCGAGAAGCTATCACTAATGTGGTGCGCCGGGGCAGGGCGGAGAGTGATGGAGCCCCGTTTTGGGCTACTTTTGAAGCTTTGAGGGAAAGCTGTCTTGCACATTTACATTTACATTTACGGCATTTAGCAGACGCTCTTTTCCAGAGTGACCTACAAGGTCACTTGTATTACAGAGGTGGGCCAATGTAGTGTTAGGAGTCTTGCCCAAGGACTCTTATTGGTGTAGCGCAGCATAGTCACCCAGTCAGGGAATCGAACCCCAGTTTCCCACATGGTGTGGCAGCTCAGTGGCAGGTAGTGGTGTTATCTGTTGCGCCACACCAACCACCAGGCCATTAAAGAACAAAAAATAAAGAACAATAAAGAAAAAAATAATAATTAGCATGCGCTGCTGTGAGCTAGCACGGGTGTCTCTTCCCGCTGTGAGTGGGTGGCCAGCATGTGTGGAGTGCGGAGGCTAAACACGGCGCTGCTTGCAATTAATTTTGCTCATTTTGGAAAAAAAAAGAACCACGAATATATGTAAGCTTTTATGAGGTAGTTGGATCAACGATGAACACATGGTGAACTTATGGTGTGAAACGAATGGAGGATAAAAAAATGCTATAAATAGCAACCTTAGGTGCTAGAGCACAGCACTAAATCTGTTCAGATAAGAGTAGCATGGAAGAAAAACGCCAAATAATCAGAGTGACTAAACACTTTTGGAACCAGCTTGATTTTTTCCGAATTTTTTACCCATTTACACCAATTACCCAGCCCGTACGTATTCTCCCCCAATATCGCATGGAATGCGCAAGACGCTACGGAGGGCGGAGACCAGCGTTTGCCCCCTCCGACATATATGTAGCCAGCCAACGCCTCTTTTTTAACCTGCCGTGGATGGAAATTCCACAGGCAACCAATGTGGCTGTAGGGATTCACGGCATACCCAGCTCGTATGCATGGGCCAGCTGTCTCCAGTGACAGCCGGCTCCACACTGAAGTGATGTGGGCACACATGTTTCCGACCTGCCACTGATGCCACTGAATCGCTGTATACCCGGCTCTGATGCTTCAGCCAGCTGACTCCAGTAACAGCCAGCTCTGCACTGGTGTGATGTGGCGAGAGAGTGCACCCTCCAACCTGTGTGTGCAGTCAGCCAACGCCTTTTTCTCGACCTGCCACTGATGCAACTTTCCCGGGCAACCAACACCATCTGACTCCAGTAACAGCCAACTCTGGACAACACTGGAGTGATGAGGGGAAAGAGCGTCATCTAACCACCCTGGAGAGAGCAAGGGCAATTGTGGTCATAGTGATAGCGCCTTGTACTGCTGGACCACTCAGGGCCCCCCCAAATTGGTCTTTGATAGGCAAGATGGTTCAAAAGCTGATCATCTAGGTGAAAACTAACTCCATGCTGGTTGACCAATTTAGCTCTTGACCATCAAAGAGTATGCTTTCACTAGCTTCACTGGGTGGACTAGCTGGTCTATCAGCATGGCCAACTTGACCAGGTCATACTGATTACTGTACTGACTAGTTTGGTACAGCTGGTCATACTGATGGACCAACATGGCCATGCTGGTCAATAAGCTTGGACGTACTGGTTAACTCACTTGGTCAAATTGATTATGCTTGTAGACCAGCTCAACCACCAAACGCATTGAGCTGTGGAGCAGTGGAAGAACTCTGGAGTGATGGTTGGTTGAACATCCTGACTTCATTATTGCTCTTGTCACAGCAATCAAATCCTCACAGCAATGCTCCTCCAAATTCTAGTAGAAAGCTTTCTTCCCTGGACAGTAGAGACACAGTTACTCCAACAAAAGCAGGAGAAACTCTTTTTAATACCCTTGATTTTAGAGGAAAGAGTAAAAGAGAAGGTGTCCCAATACTTTTGTCCATATAGTGTATAGGTTATATGTGCATGTATGGCCATATATAAGAACTCTGCTTCATGTTCCATGTTCCTCGAGGTTCCTCATGTTCTTTTTACTTCATTTTCTTCTCCGTTAAGGAACAAAAAAAAAAAGGAAAAGGAAAAGGAAGAAGGATTAGCGCTGCCCAGCTAACCCGAAGTCCACAGGTTAGTGTGCTCGGCAGGGCCTGGACATTAAATCAGCTCTAATCCCCCCATGCCTGACCACAGTGGCCTGAGCACACACAGAGGTTTCCTCCATCCCTAGTCTGACCGGCAGAGGAGTTAAGCCTGCCCGACATTAAGGCCACATTAGATCAGACTCAGTCAGTGAGGGTTTTTTTATTTATTTATTTATTTTTCACAGTTGGAAATAACCAGCTTGTGATTACGGACTTAAAGCCATCCTGGAGGGGTTGCCACTTATAGTCATGCATGATTACGTATGCAAAAGGGCCTTGGGAGCAGAACGAGCTTCAGCTGGATGATGGGCGATGCTAGAGAACTTGGCCGTGACCTGTGAGGTCAAGGGGTTGATCGCGACCGATAGAGTTCCGGTTGTTGCCATTGTCTCCTTGACCAAGGCACTTAACTCTGCCTTGCCCCAGAGAAATTGTCTCAATAGTAACCAGCTAATGCAAGTTGTATTGGATGAAACCACAAGCTAAATAAATAATAATCCCTGTGGCGTGGAAGCCGTCCGCTGAGATCCCTCACTCTGCTGAACACAGCTAGCTGTTGTGCCAATGGCAGGGTAGAGAAACTAATATCCAAAGAGGCGAAGATAAACTCTCCGGCCTTATGGACCTTGGGCGTAAACACTCACATATTGTATGTTCTGTACAGCCCAGAACCTCACATAAGGTAGATTGCATATAAAAAAGTAAGAAATTAAGGAAAAATAATAAAAATGGCACTGTTGGTGAAAAAACGCTGATGAAAAGTCGAATTTTGGGTCCACTGTTACTGTTAATGGACCGACAGTGGGCTGCTATCCTCTTGCTTTCAGGGTACTTGAGACTACAACCAGCAAGAAGACAGTGGATGCTGAGAAGGAATTGTCAGCTTGTGCAAAAGATATTTTCTCCTCGGTGAACGACGTGCCAAAGTGTTAAAATGCACTATATGTCCAAAAGTTTGAGGACATCCCTTCTGTTGAATGCATTTAGCAACTTTAAGATGTGCAAATGTCCTTATTCCTCTGGAGAAATGCTGCCAATAGAATAGGACTTCTCTGGAGCATGAAGATGAACATGAATCTATAGGCACCATGCTGCCTAATGCCAGGTGTTGGCTAGAGGTGCATTTAGCTCTGGAGCAGTGGAAGAACTGTGTTTTCTGGAACGGCAGTGGTGCACTATCTAGTACCTTTGGGATACTGAGTTGATGAGTTGGGGATGATGAGGTGGGGTGGTGATCATGACCCAAATTCCTGACCTCACTAATGCTCTTGTTGCCATGTGCTCTTCCAAAATCTACTAGAAAGTCTTCTTCCCTGGACATTAGAGACAGCAAAAGCAGGATTAACTCTTTTTAATACCCTTGATTTCATAAGAAACATTCCGTACCTTCTAGATTCTCCAATAACAAAAGCACCAGGCTGGATTTTGTAGGCTATTTCTGCAATGCTAGGTCTGAAAGAAAAGGACAGGCTGGGTATTTCTGGAACTGTAGGTCTGAATAGATGAGTGCTAACGTTAACATCACTCAGTGCTAACTCTGCGAAAAAAACAGAATACAGCAAACAAACAAACTCAGCACGGCGGAGAGAAAGAGGTAGCGCTGGCTAAGAAACAGCTCTTGAGTGAAGTAGCTCACCTGGATAGCTGCTAAACAGCTTAATTAATGTGATGACTTGACACACTCAAGGATAAGGACGTACGCTTAAGAGATAAACGGCAGAACTGCTAGAAAGCTCATTACTTGACATGACTGCCGCTGAGAGACGAGCCCAGATCTTGTGCGCTGTTTAAGTGAGAGGGAGACAAGCTAATGCAGCTAATCACATGTTAACCCTTTAACACCAGCACAAAACTGCAGGCCTCTACTCTTCTCCTTTAATGATGTGGGATGTCGGAGTGATGTCGCATTTATTTTGCCAAGTAAGGAAGAGGGTCTTTGGAGGAAGGCTAGTAACTCCTCCATTTTTGTTAACAATGTACGCACAGGTTATGGACAAAAGTATCTGGATACTTGCTTATTGCTTGTTTCTTCTGAAATCAAGGGGATTAAAAAGAGTTGATCATTCTTATGTCAGAGTAATCATCTCTACTGTCCAGGGAAGACTTTGGAGGTGGAGCATTGCTGTGAGGATTTGATTGCATTCAGCGACAAGAGCATTAGTGAGGTCAGGATGTTGGATGATGATCACCACCCCCACCCCTCATCCCAAAGTAGTTGATGGAGCACCAACCATCCATCATTCCAGAGTACATAGTTCTACCACTGCTCCACAGCTCTGGATGCTGGGGGGGGGAGTTATTGTGACGTAGGCAGCCCACCAGGACCTACCTATGTAAGGAGGCAGTGTAAGGAGGGATGGAGTGTGCACGTCTGGCCACCATGGATCAGGCTGTGTACATTATTGGTGGCCTGGCTGTGGTCGCAGCCCTTCTGATAATCCAAAAAAGGGTCTTGTTCACTTTAGTTCCACCCATTTCTTTGTTGTTGTTCTTGGTTCTTGCAATAAAGAGTTGAAAATGTGTGTGTATATATACATATGTACATTTAGAAGAAAAAGGTTCCACAAAGCACTTTCAGATCTTCCTCCACAGTTTCAAATTGAAGAACCCCAAAACTTTCTTGAGTAACTTATACTTTTAACAGTGTACAACGATCTGTCGACTCTGAAAGTGGTGTAGTGTGAACCTGGGAATCGAACCCACAAGCCTGTGATCAATAACCTAGTGCTGTAACCACTGAGCCACAACTTGGCCCTGCTTTTCAGAAGTCTCAGAAGACGTATTGTAGTGATGTGTGCTGGAAGATTTACCACAGGTGTACTTGTGTGACTTCTGCCCCCTGCTGGAGAAACATCAGAGTTTTAGTTCCAACAGTTCAACGGAGTTCACGAGTTTGTAGAATTCCCATCATAGTGGAGGTGCTCTACCATGCAGTTATAAATGACTCTGGGAAACCATGAAATATTAAATATCATTAATCATATCACAGCTCATCCCAACCACCGGGACTCTTAACAGCGTTTCATGTAGCAAGAAACAAAATGAGCCTCACTCTGCCTCTCTCTCTCTCTCTCTCTCTCTCTCTCTCTCTGTTTCCCATATGAAAGGTCAGAACTCAGCACAGCTTTTCAGCTGATGAAACAGCGGATGAAAAATCCAATCACTCGCATCGCTCGTGTGGTAGCCATGGCGACCACAACGCTAGCAAGCTTAGACTTTAAAGGTTCTCCAGAATAGGAAACTGTATGTATCTTGGTATAGTTGAATAACGAGAGTTCAGTAGATGGAAGTGAAAACACTGATGTTCCTCCTTCAAAATAACGTCCAGCAGAACCAAAACATCTGGAAAACAGGCCGATTCCAAAGCCCCAAAACTGTTACATCACAGTCTAGACGTGCATTTACGCCCCCAACATTTACATAAACTGAAGAGAAAGGCTTTCCAGGCTTAGTGCAATCGCTACTGTAGCAGAATATGGAAGAGAGTGGTTATTAATGCTAGGCTAAAAGCTAATGCTAGCTAACTAACTGGATGAAGCACATTTTGGAGAATGGCTGGAGAATGGGCTTCTGCTGTACCATGTGCAGTAGGTAGATATCCATGTTAGGCTAAAAGCTAACCCTACCAGACCCTTCTACAATCTCTTCATCTAGCTAACTGTACAGAGTGTCTGCTATACTATGTGGCTCCAGTATGCCTTCACAGCCAATCAGAGCATTCATTACTTTTTGACATGCCCTCCATAAAGGGAAAATCAGCGAGTTTCAGTCTAGGGTCCAATAACAGGGTGGTAAATTGGCATTTTTGACCCTAACCACATTCTTACTATTCCTACACCAGTCAGCCAAAACATTAGTACCTTAGTAATATTGAGTAGGTCCCCCTCGTGCCACCTCAACAGATCTGACCATTCGACTCCACAAGACCAGTGAAGATCTGCCTTGGGGCCTCCATGAGCATCAATGTGCCTTGGGTGCTCCTTGTCACTGGTTGCATTTTTGGTAGGTACTGACCACTGCATACTGGGAACACCCCACAAGACCTGCCTGATGTTTTGGAGATGTTCTGACCCGGTCATCGTCTAGAACATCCTAGTTTGGTTCTTGTCAAAGTGGCTCATATTCTTACGCTTGACTATGTAGATCCACCCCTGGACAGGCGAAGCCGCTGTAGATGAAGATAAGTGTTTTTCACTTCACCTATCAGTGGTACTAATGCTATGGCTGATCGCTGTACATCAAACAACAATGATAATACTTAATAAAAGCTTTCTTCAACTGCTTTAAACACAAAAATAGAAATTGATGACCACCAATCACCAAAATGACCACCATAAGGCCTCCAAAAACTGCCATTTCACCGGCTGACGGTAACACTACCCTCACCCCAAGTGCTGGAAATCTTTCAACTCGGCGGTGTGCGCTTGTCTCAAGGATGCACAACGGTTTCTCATGATTGAGTTCGCCTGCCACGCTGCCTGCTTGGCTTCGCCTGTCCGCCTGAACCTCTCTGAAAGTAAACGGGGGATGTGTCGTAGCTGCTTGCCATGTTAAAAGCTTTTTACGCTGAAGGGAAAGGCTGAGTTTTCCTCAGATGGTGTCGCTCTCCGGGAAACTTCCAGTGGAAACAGTGGAAAATAGACTGCGCCACAGCCAGACAGCATATCAATGCCCCTCAAAGCCCCACCGTTTTAGCAGGAAAAGGGATCAGGATATTACGTGTAGATATGATTTCATATTGAATTATTTCCAGATATTATTTTATACTCTTAGTAAAAAAAGTGAGAATGAACACACAAGGTTTTTTGTGTGACAGTGAGAATTTACGTTGCCTTGGACAACTGTGCATTCACTGGACATTTAACACATAAAAATATGATATTAAAAAAATATTAAATTTAACAGCATATCTTGCACATTTTGCACACTGTACTCTCTCTCGCTCTCTCTCTCTTTCATATATATATGACATTATTGTTTTTTTTTTCTTATGGTCATGTGACTTGGCAGTAATAATAATAATAATAATAATAATAATAATAGCTCATTACAAACCTTAGAACTCAGAAGTGCATCGGAACTTAAGGTAATAAAAACAATAAACAACAAAAATATATAAAGCATAAAAATAATTGCTTCAAAACATAATAAAGTAATAAAACAATATGAGTCATGAGATCATAATAATAAGCATAATAACAATAATAGCTAATTAAAAACTGAACATGCCTCATAACATAAAGTAATAAAAACAATAATAAGCTGAATAACTGGCTAATAATAATAACAATAACAACAATACTAATACTAATACTACTACTACTAATAATGATAATATTAATAATAATAAAAATAATAGCTCATTAAAAACTGAACATGCTTCAGAAAACAAGGTAATAAGAAAAAAATAATAAGCAAGCAGCAAGGCAATGGAAAAAAATCATAAATATATGTTTCTCTATATAAAGAGAAAAGTGATCATAGTAATAAAAATAACCAATGAAATATGACAGATAGATAAAATATACATTTGTAAGATATTCAGAAATATATATATATATATATATATATATATATATATATATATATATATATAAATGAAATAAAGCATTTCGCTGCTAGCTGTGCCGCGTACGACTGTGTATGTGACAGACTTGACTGAACGAATGGCCATTCAGAAAGTTTGCCAGCAGATGGCGCAAGTCTGTGCTTTCTCTCCTCTTAGAAGATCCACAGCTCAGCCACTTTTCCACAGAAGTGCCGCTGCTTTTCTGACGAGGGCCCGTTTGATAAACACAGGTGTTCCGACAGCCTGGTAAAAACCAGGCTATTTCCACACAGCCCTGACTGTACCGTCTATAATCACAGCATCACTCTATGCAGATTCTTACAGCATTTGTAAAACACGCTGCAGTGGAGTGGGTGTATCAGATGCACTGTTGAGTGTTTAATCCGCCACAAAGGAGAGAATTACGTCGAGTGCTTTCTGTGAGGCTAACTCAACGCTCCTGTTTGCACACTTTCATTAAACGAGTAAAAGGATTCTCTCAGGGCTGGGAGCTGTGTAAACGCCTCGTATCTGAGAGGCGACTGTTCTTATTGTTTATTCTTTACTCCTCCTGTAAATATTGCTATTGTAACGCCTACATCATAGATCATCTACTGCTTTTCACTTCAGGCTATTGGTTCCAGCTGCCTAGCTAGACATGCAATCAGAGCAGAGCTCATCATTTCCCCCCGAACTCTACTTAAGGTAGCATAACAGGGTGGTAAATAGGTTTATAAAACCGTATCTGGGCATTTTCACCCCAAACAAAGTCACAGATTTACTATTTGTACAATAAACTTCACCTTAAATAATCAAGACATGACGTCTATGATGTCTACGCTTTCTAGGAATAAAAAAGGAAGCCACCAACCATAAGGCGAGGGTGTTCCAGCAGCCTACAAAACGAGCTATTTCCAAACAGCACTGACAGTAACACTCTATATGACTGATGTTTATTATTTTTGCCCATTTGCTGAAATACAACAGTGTGCAAAAATACAAAAATCAGCATGTTTCATTCTGGGGTTATGAAACAATAGGGTGGTAAATAGGCTTGTAAAATCACATCTGAGCATTTTTCACCCCAACCAAAGCCACACGCTTTACTATTTATACCAAACGATGAATAAAATACTCAGTAAACGCATTCTGTAGCATCTTTAAACGTGAAAATGCTGGAAAACAGAAATAAATGGGAGTGAAAAGAGAGCCACCAATCAAAAACACTCAAGCTATTTCCTGCTGGCTGTACAGTTTTACTCTATATGGCAGATTTTTTCCCCCCATTTTGCCGAAGTAAACAGCATTATAGTGAGTGTATTCCTCCATAAAGGAATATATATACACACACACACATATATATATATATATATATATATATATATATATATATATATATATATATATAATTATCAATATGAGGTTAAATAACAGGGTGGTAAATGGGCTTGTGCAACTGAATCTGAGCATTTTTCACCTCAATCAAGAACACACACTTTACTATTCATACATCAAACAACCACTTATATTAAACATGCTTAATAAATCTATTCTATGTTACTTTTATACAGAAGTAAAAAGGGAGTCGTCAATTAAAAACGCTCAGATTTTCCAGTGGCCTCCTAGAAACCAGGCTCTCCAAGCAGCACTGGCTGTACAGTATTACTCTGTATGGCTGAAGTTTATTATTTTTGGCCATTCTGCTGAAACAGGCTGCAGTGGAGTGTTTTCAGATGCACTGTTGAGTGTTTTTGCTACTATAAATCCCACATCATGGGTTGCCTTTTCATTTTCACTTTAAGTTGAGCGTTTTTTCTAGCAGCTGAATCTGTGTCTGAGCTCATAAATGTTTTCCACAAGCCCCCTGTAAAAGGGGGATTAGGTGGGTTTCATTCTGGGGTAAAATAACAGGGTGGTAAATAGGCTTATAAAATTGCATCTGAGCATCTTTCACCCCAACCAAGGCCACACACTTTACTATTTACACCAAACTACAACTTAAAATACTTAGTAAACACATAATAATAATAATAATAATAATAATAGATAATTAAAAACTGAACATGCTTCATAATATAAAGTAATAAAAACAATAATAAGCTGAATAACTGGCCAATAATAATAATAATAATAATAATAATAATAATAATAATAGCAGCTCACTAAAAACTGAACATGCTTCATAACACAAGGTAATAAGAAAAAATAAACGAACAAGCAGCAAGACAATGGAAAAAACATAAATATATGAAACATAAAAAAGAGAAAAATGATCATAGTAATATAAATAATCAATGAAATATGACAGATATAAAAAGACAGTTATAAGCTATTCAAATAAAATACTCAGTAAATGCATTCTGTAGCCTTTAAATGTGAAAATGACAGAAAACAGAAATAAACAGGAGTGTAATAATAATAATAATAATAATAATAGATAATTAAAAACTGAACATGATTCTTAATCTAAAGTAATAAAAACAATAATAAGCTGAATAACTGGCCAATAATAATAATAATAATAATAATAGCTCATTAAAAACTGAACATGCTTCAGAACACAAGGTAATAAGAAAAGAATAATAAGCAAGCAGCAAGACAATGGAAAAAATATATAAATATATGTAACATTACAAAAAGAGAAAAATGATCATAGTAATAAAAATAATCAATGAAATATGACAGATAAAAATAGACAGTTATAAGATAAAATCAAATCAAATCAAATAAATCTAATAAAATCAAATAAAATACTCAGTAAACGCATTCTGTGGCACCTTTAAACGTGAAAATGATGGAAAACAGAAATAAACAGGAGTGAAACGAGAGCCACCAATCAAAAACACTCCTAATAAAAATCAAGCGGAACCAGCACACAGTCAGAGCAGGCCTCATAATTGATTTTTCCCCACAAGCCCACTGTAAAAGGGGGATTAGGTGGGTTTCGTTTTGACGTCAAATAACAGGGTGGTAAACAGGCCTGAAAATCACATTTGAGCTTTTTCCACCCAAACGAAAGTCCCACACTTACCATTTATTCAACAACTCAACAAAATGCTTTCTGTGCTGCCCTGAAACACAACAGTGGAAAACGACAGAAAGCAGAAATAATCAATCAAAGCTAAACAGGAAGCCATCCATCAACAAAAAAAAAGATCAGACGCTCCAGTAGCTTAATTTAAATGAAGCTATTTCCAAACAGTGCTGACTGTACAGTATCACTCCGTATGACTAATTTATCATGTTTGCCCATTTGGCTGAAGTAATTCCTCCGTATGGGTGGATAAACAGGGTGGTAAATAGGTCTGTAATGTAGACTGTAAAACAGATTGTACAGTAACACTCGATATGGTGGATCTTACCTCAAATGTAGACGTCAAATCAGTTTCAGTTTCATTGTCAGGTCAAATAACAGGGTGGTAAACAGGCTTGTTAAACTGCATTCTCACGTCATGGATCATCTTTTGCTTTCCACTTTAGGTTGTTGGTTCCAGCCGCCTAACCAGACATGCAATCAGAGCAGAGTTCATCACCCCCCCCCCCTCCCCCAGAGTCCTACTTGAGGTAAAATAATAAAATAACAGGGTGGTAAAAAGACTTGCAAAACCGCATCTGAGCATTAATTAATAAATGGTGGGCAGTGGAGGCTCAGCGGTTAGAGCAGCGGGCTATCGATAACAAGGTTGTGGGTTCGATTCCCGGGCTTGGCGAGCTGCCACTGTTGGGCCCTTGAGCAAGGCCCTTTACCCTCTCTGCTCCCCGGGCGCTGAAGTTGGCTGCCCACCACTCTGGGTGTGTGTGTGTACTCACTGCCCCTAGTTCACTAGTGTGTGTGTGTGTGTGTTCACTACCACAGATGGGTTAAATGAGGAGGACACATTTCGCTGTACAGTGACAAATACATGCACCTGCACCTTTTACCTTTAATTTTTATCCCAAACAAAATCACAGACTTACTATTTATACAATAAACTCCACCTTAAATAATCAATATATGACTTCTATGGTACCCTGAAATGCAAAAATGAAAAATGACGAAAAACAGAAATAAACAGGAGTAAAAAGGGAGTCGTCAATCAAAAACGCTCAGATTTTCCTGTGGCCTCATAAAAACCAAGCTTTCCAATTTTCCAGTATTACTCTATATGGCTGATTTTATTTTTCTTAGCATTTTTGCTCATTTTGCTGTAATAGGCTGCAGTGAAGTTGAGTGTTTTTGCTTATATATAATCCCACATCATGGGCTGTTTTTGTCAGCCCCTCGGTATTGCACCCACCCCCGGGCTGATTCCGAGCCGCCGCCACAGGCCCGAATAAGGACTTCCGCCTCGTTTTCGTTCATGTGTTTGGTTCATTGTATCGATTCACACAGTTTTTTGCTTTTCTCTTCAGGTTTATAATTTTTTCCCAACGGCTGAACCAGACACACAATCACAGCAGAGCTTATCATTTTATTTATATATTTATTTATGTATTTTTTGATGAGCCCACCATAAAAGAAAAAAAAACTGTGTTTCATTATGAGGTAAAATAACAGGGTGGTAAACAGACTTGTTAAATTGTATCTGAGCATTTTTCACCCTAAAACACTGATTATTTATACATCAAACATCTTAAAATACTTAACTTATTCCTTTTATGCTACTTTAAAGCATAAAAATAATGAACTGCTGAGTGTTTCGTGCGACCGTAACTCCCACATCATGGATTGTCTTTTTCTTTTCACTTGGATCGTTATTTCTGGATGTCGAGCACACAAATCAGTCACTCGCCCTGATATGAGCTAGGAAAGAGCAGAGCCCCCTCCTTGGGGTACGAAGCGCAGCACACTGAGATATTCAGAAAGCTCTGTAGTTAATATTATTGCCCTCAGGCTCTCTCTCGCCCTCTTTTTTTCTCTCTCTCTCTCTCTCTCTCTCTCTCTTTCCGCGGTCGCTTAGCTTTACTTAATCAAACTTCTCTCCGCCGCTCCACGCAATTAAACGCCTCTGAAATTCACCGTTTTCTGGCTGGAGAGGGGAACAGAATGGCTCGGAGAACTGTTACACTGCAAAAAATGAGGTTGCCGTCTATGTTGGGGGCCGGCAATAGTGAGGAGTGTTCGATTCTCTCAGAATTGCGTTTGGTTGATGCCGTCATTGTCGAGGAGAGGGTGCTATTTTCCTGCTGTGTTTATCTATTCTTTGTCCATCTTTGATCTTTTCTGTAAAAATTCTGAATCTCAGGCTTGTTCTCTTTCTCTGCAGAGCACTCTGTTGACGTCCTCAACTGGGCCCAGGCTGGACAGGGACGCAGGGGTGCAGTGATGGCTGATGGATGGCACTCATCTTTCCTGTCCCTTCTGTGGCCCCGAAAGAGCCGATGCAAGAATTGCATCAAAGGAATCATCCAGGGAAATGATGCTCGCTCACTGGCTCGCAGGCCGGCTAGAGCGGCAAGACTAGACTGGCATGTCAATAATGATCAGTCATTCATCATGCACCCAGACTGGAGGTCTCCTGACACTTGCCTTTTGGTGTTCATTGAAAGAGAAAGGTGAAGACCAAGACAGGAAGGCTGTCCAACGCAGTGTCTCTATGGACTCCACCAAGGCAGCCTGCAAGATCCTATTTTTTGCACACGGTAAAGGAATACTTTGGTCCATTAGTCAGAAACATTCGTTTCTTTACTAGGCTGTTACATTCCAGAAATGTTCGAGTCAACTTCACTTCTAATCCCAAGCGGTTACTCTCTTATAAAAATAATTACTACCTTAAAAAGAGTTCTTCAGAGGCTCTCAAGTAAAAAACAATGGTTCCATTCAAGCATAACATCTCAAGGAAGCATCTGAATGTTTAAATGATGGGAACCCACATGTAGAACTGGTCCAAAAAGGGTTCTGCTACTTTTGTTTTTATACATGCAAAGCCAGCCACCGCCTCTTTTTAAACTGGCACTGATGCAGCATTTCCAGGCAGCCAACACACTCAGAGGAAAGCAACGGATCCCCAGCTCCACATCACCAGCTAACAGCCAATCAATTAATCAACCCACCAATCAACCCATCAACCAATTAACCCACCAGTAAACCAATCAACTCACCAACCAACCAATTAATCACTCAATCATTCAACAACCATTCAACCAACCCACCAACTAACCAATTAATCGTTCAACCAATCAACCAACCCACCAAGCAACCAATTAATCACTGAACCAATCAACCAATTAATCACTTAACCAATTAACCCACCAAACAACAAATCAACCAATTTACATTGGAGCTATGGGGCTAATGTTGCTAACATGTGCTGCATGGACAAAAATATTGGGACACCTGCTAATTCATTGTTTCTTCCAAAATGAAGGGTATTAAAAAAGACCTTATCTTGCTTTTGTTGGAGTAACTGTCTCTACTAGATTCTCTTTCTACTAGAGTTTGGAGGAGCACTGCTGTGAGGATTAAGACTAGGAGTGTTAGTGAGATCATGGTGTTTGATGATGATCAGCACCCCAACTCACCCCCAACGCATCCCAAACGTACTGAATGGAGCACCACTATCATATCAGAGAACACAGTTCTTCCACTGCTCCACAGCTCAATGCTGGGGGGCTTTATACCCCTCTAGTCCATGCCTGACATTAGACATGTTGCCAATAGGTTCATATTTATCTGCTCTAGAGAGTCCTATTCTATTGGCAATACTACTCTACAGGCACTAGACAAACTGTGTGTGTGTGATTTTTATGCATTTAGAGTAGCTAGGGGTGCATTTAACAGCAGGGGTGTCCACAAACATTTGGAAATATAGTGAGCTTCAGACTTCAGCTAGAGGGCTGCTTACCCTGGCTATGGCAGTGTTGAGCGTTTCTGCTGTTACCATAGACTTTTACTGTAAAAGTGATAGAAACATCACGCAGATGAGGAGCAATGTGTGATGAAGGAGATCAGTCGCGAACAATAAGTGATCCGGAGCACGAGCATGGAGCGCCCGAGGCTAGACCACAGCTTCCTCTTGTTCACCAGCTGCTTCATATCAGGGGTTTTGTTTAGAAGCTGGGAAGCGTTGCATCTCCATATCAAAGCTTCTCCAGGGGTAACACCGAGGACATGGCCACCATCCATTTCAAGAATCTATGGTGGGTTTGGATTTTTAACCAGTTTTAGCTTGATTTAGCCCCTGCCAGCTCCCACCTGCTAGCTGGATTTTGATATTTTCATTTTTTCATATGCTCCAGCTCCTTTCCAAGACTGGTCAAATAAGATGACAAGCAGCAGAAGGATAAAAGAAAAAAATACGTAATCAGAGCAGAGCTCTTTTTTCCCAGAAAAAGGAAAACCAGTGTGTTTTTACTGTGAGGTAAAATAACAGGGTGGTAAATCAGTCAGTTAAACCACATTACACCATGTTACATTAAAAGATGGGTCAAAAAAGAGCCACCAACTATAAAGCATAAAGGTGTTCCAGCCATAAAGCCATAAAACTAGGTATTTCCAAACAGCACTTGGTTGTACTAATAAACTGCAGTATTATGAGTAAAAAACAGCGAGGTAACAGGGTGGTAAAAAGGCTTGCCGCATCTCAGCATTTTTGACCCCAATCAAAGCCACACACTCACTATAAATACATCAAATCATCTAAATACTGTATAAATACAATCTATGTCAACACAAAAACAGAAAATGATGGAAAACAGAAATAAACAGGATTAAAAACAGAGCCACCAACTATAAAGTATCAAGGTGCTCCAGCAGCCTAATAAAAACCAAGCTATTTTCAAACAGCGTTGATTGTACAGTATTTCTCCATATGACTGATTTTTTTATAATTTTCCCTGAAGTAATCTGCTGTGCAGTGAGTAAAATGCGTGTGTTTCATTATCATGCAAAATAACAGGGTGGTGAAAAGGCTTGTAAAATCGCATCTGAGCATTTTTCACCCAACCAAAACCACACACTTACTATTTATAATCAAACAACAACCACTTAAATACTCTACAAATACAATATATGTCAATTGTAAACAGAAAAATAGAAAATTATGGAAAACAGAAATAAACAGGAGTGAAAACGGAACCACCAACTATAAAGTATAAAGGTGCTCCAGCAGCCCTATAAAAACAAAATCACACACTTACTTTTTATAATCAAACAATAACCACTTAAATACTCTATAAATACAATATATGGCAATTATAACAGAAAAAAAAACTGAAATACAGAAAATGATGGAAAACAGAAATAAACAGGATTAAAAACAGAGCCACCAACTATAAAGTACCAAGGTGCTCCAGCAGCCTAATAAAAACCAAGCAATTTTCAAACAGCGTCGATTGTACAGTATTTCTCCATATGGCTGATTTTTAATCATTTTTCCTGAAGTAATCTGCAGTACAGTGAGTAAAAAACATGTGTTTCATTATAAGCTAAAGTAACAGGGTGGTAAAAAGACTTGTAAAGTCGCAACTAGGCCTTTTCCCCCAACAAAAGTCATAAGTTGACTATTTACCCCTCAAACAACTGCTTAAATACTCTACAAAGACAATCTATGGCAATTATAAACAGAAATATAGAAAATGATGGAAAACAGAAATAAACAGGATTAAAAACAGAGCCACCAACTATAAAGTATAAAGGTGCTCCAGCAGCCTAATAAATACCAAGCTATTTCCGTCACAAACGGCGTCGATTGTACAGTATTTCTCCATATGGCTGATTTTTAATCATTTTTCCTGAAGTAATCTGCAGTACAGTGAGTAAAAAACATGTATTTCATTATAAGCTAAAGTAACAGGGTGGTAAAAAGGCTTGTAAAATCGCAACTAGGCCTTTTCCCCCAACAAAAGTCATAAGTTGACTATTTACCCCTCAAACAATTGCTTAAATACTCTGTAAATGCTTACTATAGCAACTTTAGACAGAGCTGCCGATCATAAAGCACAGGTTTTCCAGCAGCATTCGTAAAAATAAAGCTATTTCCAAGCAGAACCGGTCAAATAAGATGACAAGCAGCAGAAGGATAAAGGAGCTGACCACGAGGTGCAGGGTCTTAGCCATTTCTAATCTTTAAAAAGAAGATATTCCAGTGCGTCACCGAAGACGCTACATGTAATCTGTTTTCGGTGGGGTTTATGGCCCGAGCCTAGCGTTTAGCTTTATCCCGCGCTTAAACTGGATCTCCCAAACATCTCCATAATTCAACAATGCTAGCACACGCTATTGCTAATCCCACTACGCTAATCTTTCTTTGTGCGGTGTCAGCTGTAACCCATTTCAGTCTCCGCAGCTTCACCCCAGCGACAGTGAGGAATCGCGAGTCATTAATGAATGCTAGCAAACACCAAAACATGTCAAAGCGAGGCCTGCACGCTTCGCTTTCTTGATGAGAACGCAGTGGCTTGGCGCTGCCGGTGCGATCTGTTAAAAAACGAAAGCGCCCAAAGAGCTGTGATCTGTTAAAATGAAAAATGAAAGTGTGACAGGTGTCTGTGCGCGAGTGTGCGCGAGTGTGAGAGTGTGTGTGTGTGTGTGTGTGTGTGTAGATCAAGGCTAAGGGCTCACTGGAAATAACCCGCTGACTATTATCGGTGCGCGAGGCAGCGAGGACACCCCACATGGGATGAAAATGAATCTGCCAGAGTCAATTCCGCTTCCCCCGACCATTTGAACAGCGCCGAGTGACAAAATGACTGGTGTCATGAGCTCAAGCCCCGGCGTCGCGGCTGAGGCCTTTGCGCAACCTTCAGGACGCCGTGCCGAACGGGCGCTGACAGCAACTATTTTCGCCCTGTCTGTCACGCTAATTAGAGCGAGTAGAGAGCATGATAGTGCTAATCATAGAGGGAGTTGTATGATAGTCATTTCCTGATTAGCCGCATTAGCAGTGAAGGCTTTGGTGAGAAGTTATCAACACCTGTGGCTGAGATGAGCGAAAGGTACGGCTTTATAAGAAGAAGAACAGCTCGGCTGTTTATCCGCTTGATCTGGAAGCGAAAACGGGAGAGCGCTAACCCGTCAATACGTCAAGGGAGATTTTCCTTGTATTTATTTCGGTAATTGTTTTCTATTGGATAGATTGATTTGGACAAAAGTATTTGGACACCTGCTTGTTCATTGTTTCTTCCAAAAAACGAAGACAACAAAGACAAGACATGGAATTTGGCTTCTGCTTGTATCCCATCTATGCAGTCAACACACATATACACTCGAGTGAAACACACGCAGTGGACAGTGAGCACACGTGCCCTGAGCGGTGGGCAGCCATTGCTGCGGTGCCCGGGGAGCAGAGAGGGTGAAGAGGCCTTGCTCAAGGGCCCAACAGTGGCAGCTTGCTGAGCCCGGGGATCGAACCCACAACCCTGTCATCAATAGCACGGAGCTCTAACCGCTGATCCACCACTGTTTACCCCGCCCATTTGCCATCTCATTTCCCTCATCTAATGTCCTCTAGTCTTTCCATCTGAAGTGTCTCCAAATTTGAATGTTGCTATGCTAATTCCTGTGCTAATAATGGTCATTTTTTTATTTCCCCTCAGAAATCAGATTTTAACCCCTTATTCTGCTCTAGCTTGAGAAGGCGGGTTAGGAAAAGATAGGGATGAAGTGACTGATAGACAGCCTTGGCTGGAAGAGGCCGGCTGTCCACAGGACCTGCATGGCTTCCTTTCTGCTCATTACATGGAGGAGCATTCCACTTTCCGAAAATCCGCTCTGCTTCTGCTATGTAAGCTCAATGAAGGCGGTCTGAGACACTGAGGCTTTGTCTGTGAGAAAGGGGGAGGGTCTACCTAATGAGTAGGTGAGTCTGGCTCCGCCTCTGCACAGAGTCTGGTTGCAGATTTGACAACATGGCCGACGGTTTTGGCTTCATTGCTATGGAACGGAAGGTTGGAACCACGACGTCCATGATTTCTACAGGCACCTAATAGCTCTCTAGTGGCTCTTTCTTCTAATTTCAGAGTTTCCTTTTATTTCGGCCCCTCCCCCTTTGTAATACGGTAATATGTATGAATAATTCGAGATAATATATCATCTATATTCTATTGATGGTACTTCTCTACAGGGACTAGACAAGCTGTGTTATGTATGCCTTTGCACATCTGCATAAAGTAGCATATTGCATTTACTAGAAGAGGTGTCCACAAACATTTGGACTTATAATATATGCAGAACTCTAAGCCTTTGTTGTTTTGCTTAGTGATTCAACCCTGTTTTTTGAGGTTCCTCCATTTCCATGCTCTTTTCTTAAATGGGAGATCGAGGAGCTAAACACAGTGGTTTTTAATACCCCCGGGCTCTGGCAATAATGCTCACTTGGAGCACTCATGGCTTGTCTTCAAAAGCCAATCATTCTATAGATGATAGAAGCATGACACGCACTGCAGACGCCGCCTTTTAAATAACCTAATCCTCTACTACTATCCTTCCAGCCTGCTGAGGAAATTGTGTTCTCGTGAAGAATAAAGTGCTTTATTTTCCTCCGCTTTGAGCCTCGCAGCTCGTTCAGCGTGGGAGAAACGTAATGACTTAGCAAACGCTAAACTACACTGCCATGAAAACATTTGGTCAAATATTCATTCCGCCTACTTCGGCCCAGACTGTTCTGTGATTAATTGCGCCGACCCGTGCCATTAGCTTGTCATGAATTTGGTTTTGTGTATACACATTAATGGAGATTGTGCCACCATGGTCCATGTCACTTACACTAGCTTTTGGAGGTTCCTCAATATGAAACTGAGGAGGAACCTCCTAAAGTTCCTCTAAGAGACCTGCTGATATTGAGGGAAGATCTAGTCTTAATGCAATGCCTATAAGAAAGTTGAAGAATTCTGAAGTTCATTGTTTTGGAAGCCATTGGAGACGTTGTGGTTTTGGACCATCTAAAGTTTAAGACCCTTTAGGAACTTTTGGAGGTTCTTCAATCTGAAACTGTGGAGGAACCTTCTAAGGTGCTTTAAGGAACCTTCCGGAAAAGGTCTTTAGAAGAAAAAGGTTCCTCAAAGCACTTCCTCCAAGTTCCTCCACAGTTTCAAACTGAAGTTCCTCAAGGATTTTATATTTTAACCATGTAGAAGAGCATTACAGCAGTCCAAATGGCTGGAGATCGAATTGTGAAGAACGTTCCAGCAACAGATTAAGCTAGGATTGCTCTGTTTTATCTTCTGAGTAGGCACTGAATGAAAGAGTCCAATCCAGGAAGACGCCCAGATGCTGGACCAGGGGGGACTAAGACACTGCTATACCATCAATGTGGCTGTGTGAGCAATCAGCTCAATCAGCTGGTTCAATCAACTCTAAATCATCGCACAGGGTGAAGAAAGCCCCTTTTGCAAGTGACAAGACTCCAGCTTTTCTTCCACAGTGGTCCTGAACCATCTTTAACTGGTCCTTGATCCATAGCTTATTTGATAGCACCTCAAAACTGTCACTGCCCCAGAGAAGGACAGCCTGACGGTGATTAAGTCCTAGTGCAGGATCTGAGAGTTTCAGACGGGCAGAAAGCCTCGCTATGTGCGGTGGCGGAGGCCTCTCCCCACAGGGGACGTTTGTCTTTATTATCGGAACAGCAGGAACAGCTTTAAGGAGCCTGACAGTGGCGGTGCAGCACTGTGATGAACTCCAAGTCACAACACTTACAAGCTAATGGCGAGACATCAGATCAGGTCTCTGCTCCTCACAGCGCATCAGACCAACCAGTTTGAATGCGGCATCTTGACAGCACTGTTCACCAGCATCGCAAATAAAAACCTCAGAGACAAAAGGGCAGCTCAATCGAGCTACCCGAGCCCCGCCCATACTGTGTCCAGGCAGGTGGAGGTCTGCACTGCCTAAAATTATATCTTCAACCCTATTCGGACGGTGGGTCGTTCAAATCTGTGGCAAACCTCAAATGTGCCAAATCCAGAACCAAAGGACTCTGCAAAGGCGCAACTCCTCTGGCAGATTTAGGCACGGCATTAGCGTAGCCTGTAGCCTACACATGTGTTATGAACATGTAGCTGCCAAACTGTGCTAGGGATGGCGGTCCTGGCATGGATCGAGTATCGGCTGTAATCCTAATCCAGCTCCGAGTCTTTGTTTTAACCACAGCGTTCAGAGCGCCATCTGGTGTCCTCAAGGCGGCATTACTGGACAGCAGTGACTGCAGCTGTGTGAACGTTCTCAGAAGGTAAATAAAGGAGTTGAGGTTCTGCAGCAGTGTGGAGCTATTGAAAACAGACCATAATATATGACCCTTTATAAAACTCTGAAACACTGAAACGCTCCGTTTTACCAGCGGGAGAACCGCACAACCGTTTGCTCGCCTTTATCTGCTTTTAAACCAGCACTGAAGAATCCATTCAGAACCGAGTGGAGGCTAATGCTAATGCTAATACACACACACACATACACGCTATAGAAACCCCAATGACACACAGACACAGCACATTCACCCACTATAAACCAGTTATGCACACCAACAGACCAATAACCACCACAGATACCAGTCCAGAGTGTGTACCACTACACACTCATACACACACACACACAGGAGGTGATCAGACTGCTGTGTTGTAAAGGAGCTGGGAGCTGATTGGTCAGATATGAAACACTATAGAATTTAAAACAGTTGTTTAAAACGTTACTCCTAACAAAGTAGATCAGATTAGAATTTAGTCTGATTACAGGATCTAGTACTAAAATAGTGATTTTTCTGGGGTTTACTGTTTAAGATTAGCCCAGCTTAACCTAAATTGTGGGGCTGTGTTACTTATAGAAACACAAAGATCAGATCGGATCGGATCAGATCAGATTGGATCAGTATCAAACCGACAGTCAGCATTAAGAGACTCGGATCGGATCGGGGGGGAGGTCCCCATGTAAAACTAACCCCATTCAAATAGGGCTCTATTTTAGCCTTTAGCTAACATTGGCTAGAGCTTATCCGCAGCACGGATCGGTCAATCCGGAATGGGATCAAACGGAACTCACCGGAAGGTCATCTGGAAGACTTGGCCCAGGTTGACCTGTTGGGTCTTGTTGTTGTAGCCGTGCAGCATCTCGCTGAAGAGCGTGTCGTTGAAGCGGGTGTCTTGGCGTGGGCACTTGGGCCCATCGCAGTTATCGGCCAGGAGAAGGCAAGAGCGGCCATCTGCTGCCAGCTTGTACTCCTGCACACACCTGAGCACCCATGAACACACACACACACACATATATACACACACACAGACACACAAACGGACGCATGGAGAGAGGCGACAGATGCCAGAGTGAGTAGAGACATCCTGGCACACTGGAAACACACAGCCAGCATGGTGTGGGACTACAGATCAGACACTTTTTCACATGTAGCAAGAGTCATAATACTGATATTGCTACATGACAGCTAATGCTTACTGTACATCAGATAGACTTCAGCAAGCTACACCGAAGGAAGGCGGTCTATAGCAGTCACAATAACTTTGGGCTCGTCAAAGCAAGCTGAGAAGGGAAAGCTCTGTGGTGTTTCAGTGGGTATTAGCTGAAGAACAGGTAACTGCATCGTAACCTACAGTAATGCCCTGCTGAAAAATCCAGCTCAACACCAGCTTCTGCTGGTGATCCCAGCTGATCCTTGATGGTCAAGGTGGTTGAAAAGCAGCTCATCCAGGCCGAAAAACATACCATACACAGCTTATATGACTTGCTTATATGAGCTTGATGCTTTAGCTGGTCTATCATTGTGACCCGAAGCTGGCCATACTGATGACCAAGCATGGTAAACAAACTGAACTTGCTAATACCATTCAGCTACACTCTTAAAAACGACTTGTGCGGTTCTTTAAGACGCTGCAGTCTAAGGACATCAATGCTGTGCACAGTAGCATTAGCTCACATGGAGCAATATTAGTATTATGATTTTCTTTTTACCACAGAACCAGAAAACCCCGTTCATTTCTGCCATCGAAAATCCAGCTTAGACCCAGAGTGCCAAATATGGGCTTAACAGCGACAGTCAGGGGTCTAATGCACTTTTTAAAATGTTCAAATTTTAAAGAAGCCAAATCCCTACATCTTTCATTGTTTATTAAGAATGAAAACAATTAGAAGTAAAAAAGAAATAAATCAAAAATAATATACATTTAAAATGTAATGTATATATATATAAATAAAATAAAATATTTATTATATTTATTAAAAAACAAAACAAAACAAACAAACAAACTATATATATATATATATATATATATATATATATATATATATATATACATATATTAAAGAATAATAAAAAAATGACCAAATTTCAGAGCTGTAGGTAGTTCCATATTTTAAGAAATAAATCAAATCAAATAAAATAAATATATACATAATATTAATAATTATTTTTAAAAATATATATATATTAACTAGGTCTAAAAATGTGACTTTTAAATTAATATATTCATATATTTCATATTTTATAAAGTTTTATTCATAAACAACCGAATAAACCTGATTTTTCTTTTTTCTCCTGGTCATTCCCATAAAACCTGAAGTAATGAAGTGATCTGAAGTGATCCTAAACTTGTGAACGGTTGCCTGTATGTGTCTGCGCTCCATTGTGTTGGTTTCTGCCTGTGTTCATGATGTGTTTGCCCTCTCACCCGCAGAACATCAGCACGTTGCTGGACGTGGGATCGTCCGGCAGGGGCACAAGCTGCTGGAGGCAGAGCTGCTCACATCCACCGTTAAAACCGTCCGTACAGTCCGTGCCCAGCGAGTAGTCATAGCAACCTGAGCCATCTTTCATAGGCCGCAAACCTTCAGGGCACTGTGGAGAGACGGAAAGGGAGAGAGAGCGGGAGAGAATGAGAAAGAATGCGCGAGAGGGGTCAACATCTTTGCGCCGGTCCAAGCTTTCTGTTACCAGGTAACCGTAAAAGCAGCAAAGGGTAGGAACCTTTGTTAGAGGGCACACATTCCCGTCAGGTTACCCTAATGAGGCTGACTAAGGTCTCTTGCCTCTGAGAAGAAAGTGAAAGTAATAGGAAAGAAAAAAATCTATAATTAAATATCCCACTGCCTCTTACACCAGAGGCAGCAAACATATGGGCCGCGGGCCAGAACCGGCCCAATATAGGTCCGAATCCGGCCTGCCAGACAACTGTGATGTTTTAATGGTGTTCATTCGCCTGCTAAAAGAAACCCTAGGCACATCACAAACACAGCAGCAGAACTCACTCATACAGCAAATTACCATTAAGCTTGTGGACACTGTGTGTCCAAATGTTTGTGGACACCCTTTCTAATGAATGCATTCAGCTACTTTAAGTTGCATTCATTGCTGACACAGATGGGCAGCTGGCTAGTCCTTATAAAAACAGGTACTGGCAGTAAAATAGGACTCTCTGTAGCAGATAAACATCATGAGCCCCCCAGCAGCATCGAGCTGTGCTCTCTGGAAGGATGGTTGGTGCTCCACCCAATACTTCTGTGATGAGTTGGGGAGTTGCGGATGAGATGCCCCTCTCGCCCACGGCATTAGGCCGGATTCTCTACAGGGACTAGACAAGGTGTGTGTTTGTGCATTTGCACACCTGTGTCAGCAATGGGTGCAACTTTATTTCCTTGCTATCTTGAGACTTGACTGCTTGACTATTGCACTCTACTCTTACCTGGCCTTCCCTGACCCTACCAACCGATCCAGCACCAGGACCACTTGGGCTGGTTAATGGGCTGATTAGCTTGACTAGCTGTGTTGGGAGCTGGTTAAGCACTAAAATATGCAGGGCATGGGGTCCTCCAGGACCAGGGGTGGGCACCACTACTGCTCTACTGCTCTTTGATTAGTTGCCTACATGGGATTAAAACCCAGAGCTTCTTCTTGACAGTAGGCAGTATTGGAAACAAACCAATGTACTTAACAGCTCAGCTCTCTACTTCAACTCTCCATTAAAGCCACCATGCACCAGGCATCGGATGCAGATGAAGAACCAAGAGGGTCATATCAGTCACCATCATATGCTTCCAAAAGTTACATTGCCTTGACTAAGACTACTCACCCAGCCAATATGCTCATGTGGGGCTCACATGGGTGGAACGTGGGCTAGGTATTCCCAAATGGGCCTCATCATTACAGCCCACCATGATCTCACATGGGTCCCATCTAGGCCCTCTATGCAGTGTACAACCCAGATGTGGCCCATGTTTAACTCCTCCTTGGCACATTGCCAACCCTGGTGGGCAACCGGACCCTGAAGACAAACCCATACAGACCCCACATAGACATGCTAGCTGGGAAAAGTCTTGATCTTGACTCAGTCCCAGTTTTACCGCTAGTGTGTGGTGCTAGCATGAGGGTCAAGGCCACTCCTATAGGCTGCTTTTCGAAATACTTGTAGGACGCTTCATGCTCAGTAGACAGATGATGTTGTAGTATGTGATATAAGACATCTCATTTGCATAGTATAATTCAATGACTGGCTGCCAAAGGAGCACTCTAAGCAAAGTTCATAATTTAATAAGTGATATATACAGTGCTACAGGAATTTGGCCAGATCCTCTGGAGCTGAAAACCCCATACCCAGAAGTGAATTAGCAGTTATGTGCCAAGGTGTTTTGGGATGTGCCACCCGAACCAGCCAGATTAAACCCTTCAGTGTAAAAGTTTTGTCCCTACAACACACCAGTGCTCGGATGATATGATGATGGCAGCTGTGGGAGTTTAGTTCTTTCCTAATATAACTTCAGAGAGACCTTCAAGTGCTTGTGTAGAGTCCCCGCCATCTCCCCAAACCACCAAGACACATTGTTCTGTCATCAATCAAAGTCCAAAATTCGCCACTACTTCAAAAGACACGTCCCAACTAACATTTCCTTCAAAGAAAGCACAGGCCTTTTTTTTGCCTAACAAAAGACTGCCGTCCAAAAAATGCCTCAATCGCCCATTCTACTGCTGCCGAAAAACTATTTGCACCCTCTATTGAGAACCTATTCGCACCCTGTCAGATTTATCAACCGGTCTGGGGCTAATGCATCCTAACCACATGGGGGAGGTGTGGAGTTAGGGTGAGTACTGACTGCTAAACATGGGATTATGGTGATTGTGGCAGTATTGGATTCATAAGCCTAATTAATACAATTCAATTAACTGATTTAAGCTTCTGATTAATTGCTTAATCCAAACACACATTACATCTCATGAAAGCCAAGGAATACCAGCTTAAGCTAGTCCAGGGGATATAACCAGCAACCTTCCAGTCCCAGCCTGCTTTTCTAACCTTTTGCCCAGGCCTGCTCCCAGTAGGACATGAGCATGCCTTACTGGGACCAGCTGAAACAACCTATTCCCAATTTCCCATCAGCATCACTGAGCTCGCAAATGAAGCCAGGCCCAGTTCTGGCCCACACTTACCACTAATCCATCTCATGTACCATAGTTGAATAGTAGTAATGGCTTTGTCCAAAGCTGGGTGCTGGAACACACTGGGCCAAGACGGGCCAAGTTCTGGCCCGGAAGGAACTGTTATGCGAACATTTGACATGCTAAGCTGCATTTAGGCCACATGTGGCCAAAGTTTAAATGGCATAACTAACCTTAAATGTGGTCGGTTGATACGTTTGGGTCAGTTTTGGCTTCAGTTCAGTGGATATGGCTTTAAAGCAGCATTATGCGAAACCTGTCCCCTTCAGTTGGGGTATGTAAGCACTAAGTTGTATTCATGCTTTGAGCCACACCTAAAGGATACTTTACAAATGCATTTGGTGACATGCCTGCGGGTAGAGAAGCATGTGGACTGAGGCGGTTGAGTAATACTACAGGATACTACACTGATATGGTTTTGCAAACAAAACAAAAGTTACATACTGCTGCTTTAACTGACACACAAATGCCCTGAGTGGCCCTATCTGGCCAATAATCATCTGCTATCAGGGGCTTAGTGAATAGATTATCTTAAGTAGAGAGAGGGAGCTTAATGTAATGCTCGCACAACCATCACTGTAGTGTTTATAGGCCTTTCCGAAAGACTGACTCCTAGTCATTTCCACTAACACAGTTCTCACAAGTGTTCTTTGACCTGTTTTGCCAAAGTTATATAAAGCAGCATGTGGCCTGCTGAGCCTGGAGTGGCAACAATAACAGAGCCATTCTTCCTATGACAGGTCAGCGGAATATCACATACTGCTGCTTTAACCGTCACATAAACGCCCCGAGTGGGACGTATTTGGCCAAGAATCATCTGCTATTAGGGCCTTAATGTATAGATCATCTTAATTAGAGAGAGGAAGCTCAATGCAATGGTCTTTGGGCAAAGACGCAGCCATTTTTACACCATTTATGCTCGACTTTACCAGTAATTTGGCTAAGCTGGCTATCATTGTAGTGTTTATAGGCCTTTCCAATAGACTGACCATCTGATGCTATACGACCGGGAACCCCAGCAGCATGTTCCAGCATGTTCCGGCACTTTAATGCTGTTTATATAAATCCTAAACTCCTCCAGGACAGGAGTTGTACGTCTCAGTGTGTTTAATCTCTGCTCGGTGCCTCCCTCTAATACCGCTCCTCACATTCCCCCCCATTGAGCATCTGACTGCTATTACACGCCGATGCCCTGATAGCGAATAAAAGATAGCCCAGCGAAATGACAGCGGAGCGCTCGGCGGGCCGCGGCTTTCAAAAGCAATTACATATTCATAACCCGCACGACTCTTTAGGAGGGTGGAAGTCGAGCGAATTGGTGGGGATGAGTTATGAGCTATTATATTTATGGAGGATTTGAATGTAACACTGTATCCATGCTGAGGCCGTGATACAGCATTCAGGCCATCCGCATTTGGTATCGACACGTGTGCTATTTCGCTATTGATCCTCAGGCGGTAGAGGCACAGCGCAAGAACCCCACCACCCCCCACCCCACGAAACTCATGATGCTCAGGGAAGGGAGGAAAAAAATAAATAAAAAAGAAAAAAATAAATAAATGATAATAAAAAATAAATCTGGAGCAGGAGCAATATGAAGCCAGTCTGGAAAATTGCCAAATTGAAAACACTGTCGAGCAGATGAAATGAGATTTCATCTTCTGATACACTGTGAAAGCAGGATTATGTTACATAACATAAAAAAAAAAAGAAAAACATGTTCAGCAACCCTTCAAATCTGGGACAACAACAAGCATAATAATAAAGTTCAGCTTTAGATCTTTAAAGCCAGTGCCAAGATTCCTGTGTGCATCCCATTTGCTCATCATTTGCTCGTCCTTCTGGAGCGGTGGAAATACGAGGAACTGCATTATGGCTTAGGCCTGTTTGTTTGTTTGTTTATTTATTTATTTATTCTTAACAAAGACTACAGCATTGTTTAAGAATGAGACACAAACCTGACCTGCTTCTCTGCACTGCCTCACAATGTGGCCTCTCGTTTGTAGGAAGCATACACGAAATGGACAAAAGTATTGGGACACCTGCTCCTTTGTTCCTTATTCCCTCTGAAATCAAGGGTATTACAAAACTACGTTATCCTGCATTTGTTGGAGGAACTGCCTCTACGCTGTTAAAAGCAGAAAAGCCTTGAGGAACGTATCTGCCGAGTACAATCAAATCCTCACAGCAATGCTCCAAAAATCTAGTTCTTCAATTCAAGTTTCTAATGGAAGAACCTTCAAAAGTTTCTCAAGGATCTTATATGTTTAACAGTGTACTGTCCAGGGAAAGGCTTTTATGAGGTTTTCTAGGAGCATTGCTGTGAGGATTTGATTGCACTGAGCCACAAGAGCGTTAGTAAGGTCAGGAGGCTGGATGATGATCAGCACCCCACCTCATCATCCCCAACTGCCCAACTCATCCCAAAAGTACTGGATGGAGCTCCAGCACCAACCATCATTCCAGAGAACACAGTTCTTCCACTGCTCCACAGCTCAATGCTGAGGGTCGGCTTCATACCCCTCTATAGCCCACGCCTGGCATTAGACAGCATGGTGCCAATAGGTTCATGTTTATCTGCTCCATGTTTTTAAGCGCTGGTTGGTGGTTTGGAGTTTCTCATTACAGTTAACAACGTTCCTCAGGCCTGATTTCTCAAGCATTAGAGCCCTTTCAGTGGCCACGGGTACCCAGGTCTTTACCCAGCCACTATAGACTATTAGGTATTTAGGTCTACATCAGGCGCTGTCGCTCACTCTTATTACTCCAGTTGTTGATCTACGGAGCTTAATCTCATGCTTTTCCTGAAAGCAATTTTGTGAGTCAGTTGCACAGCCGATCCCACTAAAGCCAGCAGGATGAGGTTGGAGAGGGTTAAGTACCTTGCCTTGATGCGCATATTACTATTATTGAAGCATACACACAAGGTCAACTCTAGCGAGGGGCCACGGAGCACAGTAAACCTCGAGACCTTGGACTACAGCACTCGCTGCAGAGATAGAGCGAGCTCTGCAATTCTTCAGGGCGTCGCAACCTGCAGAGCACCGACATTAGACGTTGCTGTGAAAACGCAAATATACAGGAGGTAGTCTTTTCTGACTAGTAGACTATCTTTGTACATCTCGTTCTGCAATTTTAGGGTGGAGGCTTCTTTTCCGGGCCCTGAGAGCTTGGTAGGTTTGGTACAGACAAGTGTGAAAGCTGTTTTCAAGACCAGGAGTGGTCCAGAGCACCAGTATCAGGTCCTTCAGAAATCAGGGGCCTCGGGTTCAGGCTTCAAGCGGACTCCGGTCTGGTCAGCTGCAGGTGTGGATGCTACTCGCTCCCGCTGCCATGTGTGAGGTTGTGTAAAAACCATGGTGAAACTTTCCCCATGACGGCTTCAGAAATCAGAATGCATCAAGCAAATGCAGCATCTGAAGGTAGAGAAGCATGACTTCACTTGAGCCTTTAGATCAGCCAAGACCAGAAAACCCAACCACCCCGTCACACAAAATAGATACAGAAAACGCTTAGCATGCTTGGAAAATGGAAAATTCAGGTCCAAAAATGTAAAAATCCACCCCAGGATTTTTACTTTCTGGACCTAAACTTTCCATCTCTTCTGTTTTTACATTACTAATGCAAATAAAATAATCTTTCATCTTTTTTCAATCTTTCAAAACAAGTGTTTGCTCTTGATAAAAATGCTGCAAACAGCAATTGCTTGTTTTCTCGGTTTCCAGCAACACTGCTTTTCTGCGTCGTTATTAAAATGCTTCTAAATGCAGCTCGTTTGTCAGGGCTGGGGTCAGGCCTATTACTTTAGGATTGAGCGAAGGAGTGTGAGTTGAATTAGGTTTGAAAAATGACGTTAAGACGTGCTCATGAGTGTTAGTTATCAGGTGAATTTTCAGCTCATTGGCTGAATTAGCTAAATTAGCCAAATGAAAATGGGGCTGAACGGAGCGAGAGGCCCTCATTATCATGTGTGCTGGTGCTCAGCCGTAAATTAGCCCTAATGTTTATGGATAACCCATCGTTTTGTAGCCACACGTAACCCGTGTGGTTTTACGGGCGATACTTATGTTTGACAGGGCGTACTCTGAAGTTCCATCGTCTTCAATCGATACTTCTTCCATGCGTGTGTGTCTCTCTCACACACACACACACTTACACTCACAACAGACACCCACCCAGACTCTCGCTCCTTGTGGGACGTGGGCTGCTGTTCTGATGAGACTTCAAGGAGACACTGGGGAGGAGGAAGCATTATTTACTCCAAGTGGGAAACGCAAAGTGCCACTATATTAGGCTGTTAGCCCTCGGTATCGATCAAGTGTCCACAGCCAGCAGTCGTCACGTCGATGGTGAGATTAACAAAACAAATAAAAAATGCCAAAACAATTACGCCTCGCTCCTGAACGGGCGACGGCCTACGCCCACCGGCCGCCCCCAGAGCGGCGAGGAGGAGGCACTGATTGGAAGGGAAATAATAAAAAAAAAAAAAACAGAGAGAAGAAAGAGGGAGGGAGGGGAGGAGAGGAGTGTAGAAGGGCCTCCAGGGCTCAATCTGCCTCCATGCTCTCTGACTCATTAGTTACACTAATCACCTCCAGCTTTTTAATCAGACGCTGCGCAATTAACAGGCAGATTCCGTCCGTAATGAATCCCACGTCCCCCCAAATAAAGCATTAGAGCTGCTTTCTGAGGATTCAATTGAGGTTCTCAGGGCAAGGTGATGGTCAGGATGGCTTAATGACCTCTTGGTCCAGGAATGTGAGCTGACATTAGGAGACTCGTTTAGAAGCAGAAATTGAAAGCTGAGCAAAATGGATACAATTTAGAAAAGATTGGATGGCTCAGGAAGAACTATTTCCTGAGATCTCTTTTTTCAGATTCTCATGGTAAGGTGATGGTCACAAAGATTAAATCACCTCAAGGTCAGGTAAAGGGATCTTGGAATTTTGGAAATAAATTTGTAGGATCAGTAATGTAAAAATATAGTCTTGGAATTTTGGGAATCATTTTGAAGATTGTGTCCTGATGCCTCCCACAACCCCTTCACATGGTTTGAGGTTCTCAGGGCAATGTGATCACCACAAAATGCTAAATTACCACGAGTAATCTTGACATTTTAGGAAATAATTAAGATTGTATCCTAATGACGCCCACATCCTCAGAGCATTAGATCTGGGTTTTCATTTAGGCTTTATTTGCAGTTCTGAGGGAAAGACTATGGTCAGAATGCCCCATGGTCTGGTCACAGAATCTTGAGGTTTTTGGAAAAACATTTTGAAGATTGTGTACTTGATGAATTCCTGATGAACTCCTTAGACAAAGTGTGGATGGTGAGGTTTCATTCGAGGTTCTTAGGGCAAAGTGTTGAGCATAAAGCCTTATTGACCTCAGTGAAATATTGGAATCTTGAATTTTTAAAATGGTATCCTAATGAAATCTGGATATTGAGGTTACATTTGAAGGGCAAAGTGATGTTTAGAAAGACCAGTTCTCTCATGACCTTATGACCTTATCTCAGATTAAAAGCTTTATTCAGAAGCAGAACTCTAAAGCTGAACAAAATGGACAGAATGGGGAAAACTGAGTGATACACAGTGTGCATGACCTTGGTGATGAGTTTTTCTTCCTGGAAATACTACCGTTCTACTCAATAGGACCACGTCAACACACACTAAACAAACAGGATCTCCAAAGAAAGTAGTAGAACTGAGTAGATTCTAAGATGTTTTTTGAGGTTCTCAGGAAATGTGATGAGTGGTGAGAATGCACCAAGTCTGGTAGTGGAATTCTGAAATTTTGGAAATTAAATTAAATTAAAGATGCAGTGCTCATTGCTATCTTACACTCCGCCAACAGTCTATTTTTACCCTTTCCGTCTGCGCTGTTTAAACAGCAACAGTGTTTGTGAATATATCTGCTATCTGCTATCTCGGTAGTGAATTGTCAACACAGGTGCGTGCAGCCCGGCGCTCGTACACCCCCCCACGCTTTACACCACTGAAATAGCAATCCGCCAAGGTCAGTCTGACCGCACCTGGCTCTTAAAGGGAGCGCAGAGACACGCTGATTGGTGTATTACTGCACATTACGCCTAAAACAAACACACCCATGATTAATTAAGAGACTTAGTGCATGACTTTGTGCATTTCGAGATGCACAAGGCGAACCTTTCCCGTCGTTATGATAGCAAATCAAGCTGTGCAATGCACATGTGACGACTCACCCAAAGATTGCTAAAATAGGGCGCTATGTCCTAAATTCCAACAATGACACAAACCACTTGAACTAGATGTTGAGGTTAATTTTAGCTTCTCAGGGCAAAGTGATGATCACAGAGGCTTTAATTACCTCAAGTTCTGGAAATGTAACCTTGAAATCTTGGAATTTTGCTAATCATTTTGAAGACTGTATCCTAAAGCATTAAAATGGGATGTTCAGGTTTCTGAGGGCAGGTTGATGATTAGAAAGGCCTCTAATGACATCCAAAAAAACAGAAATCCTGAATACAGTAGTTGAACTAGATTCCAAAGTTTCATTAGGGCTGGATGTTGAGTTTTCACTGAGGTTTCATTTGTGGGTTTAGGGTAAGGTGATGTCCAGAATGGCCTAATGACTTCAGAACCTGGTAATGTGATTTTTGGAAACAAATTTTCTAATTTTGTTGAAAACAATCCCAAGCCCCTCCTCAGACAATGCAAAGATATCTTGGTCATTAAACAAATCTTTAATATTGTCAAATTGCCTGTATCAGTAAGTTATCTGCTGTTTGCAAATGCAGACATTGATCTGGATGAACCTGGGACAGGGAGGAGAACATATTTTGGGCTGCTGGAGTGGGCAGCTTCCATGTTCATGGTTCTTATCCCAAAATGAAGGTAATTAATAACTCTTACATAGAATATAAACATTTTTCCCAATAAACCAAATAAAATATGTACAATTGTGAGAGAAACACTATAGAAAACTTTAATATAGTATTAATATGATATTAGATGCCTTATTCTAGGCGAAACAACATGGACAGAATAGGCTTTGATGATTCTGTAGAAGCTGTAGACCTTCCATGTAGACCTGTTTGTAGGTGAAGGTAAGGAGCTAGGGTCGGTGGTAGGAGCAACATTTTCCATCATGGAAATTAAAAGAGGTTGAAGGAGCTTGGGAGGAACTTTAGATAAACCATTATCAGATACACCAATCAGCCATAACATTATTACCACTGACAGGGAAACTGATACAGTGGCTATATCTGTCAAGGAGTGGATCTACATATTAGGTGGCAGGTGAACAGTCCATTCTTGAAGGTGATGAAGGTGTTAAAAGCAGGAAAAGTGAGCAAGCATAAGAATCTGAGACATTTGTTCTAGACGACTGGGTCAGAACATGCTGTATATATTAGGTCATTTGAAGTGTTGTAATGTAAGATTCGTAATGAAAAGAACATGGAAAACAGCATGTGTTCAATTTTGTCCTGAATAGTTCTACATCCTGCCAAATAGCATATCAGGACGACGTCCTGGTGTTTCATTCAGGGTATGGTGAAAAGGCTTAGGTAGGTAATGGTCAGCTTAATGACCCAGAATCACCTCAGGCTCTGTAATGTAATCTGGCAAGAACAAGACGTATTTAGAAACAGAAATTGGAAGCGGAATAAAACGGACAGAATTAGAGAAAGAATGAATGATACACACAGTGTGTCTGACCTTGGCGAATGACTGAAATTTCTTGCCTGATGGAGCGACTGGCGTTTCGTTCAGCAGGGCCACGCCGACTCACATTATATTCATTTTCAACCGAACCCCCCGAATGAAGCATTAGAACTGGATTCTGAGGTTTCATTTGAGCTTCTCGGGGCAGGGTCATAGTGGTCAGAATGGCTTATTGGCCCGGTGATGTAATCTGGCTACAAGAGGGAAAGGATGAATGTGTGTTTACACAGTGAGAACAGTGAGTCTGACCTTGGCAAATGATTGAGGCTATCACTCTGTTCAGAAGGACCATGCCGACTCACATCACATATCTTTTACGCTAGAGCGCTCAGGAGTGTCCACCGGACCTGGAGATGAAGTCTCCTGCATTTTTTTTCCCTTACTGCTGTAATAATTTGGTCAGAAACTTTCCTGCATGAACTATTCATGTCCATTTGTCCATTCATTTCCATTTTTTCACAAAGTACTGTTGCTTGCAGGGCTTTGAAGCAGGAGTACAATCAATTTCTCATAACTAACTCAAAGCGCCGTTTCCGAATGAACATTGATTTTAAACATCTTGATGATTGAAATTTTTTCAGCTCTTTCTCACACTTTCCCTTTGTCCAGCATGAGTCATTACCATATTTGTAGAACTAAAAGCATGAAAAAGGGTTCTTAGAAACCATGGAAGAACCCATTTCCAGTGGATGGATCCCTAAAGAAGTTCGGCTAAATGGAGGTGGTTCTTCGTGTGAGGTCACCACAACCAATGCTGAACTTTGTGTGAAAAGAAATAGAGCCCTCAGAATTGGGCTATGAGGAATTGCGTTCGTGATCCAGACGTGATCACTGTGACCTCGACGATGCTCTTGTAAGGCTGAATGCAAGTCAGTGATGTTCAGACATCACCAGTATGTTCAAACATCTAGTCTAAAGCCTATTCAGAAACCAGAGGTTGTAACTGTAGAGGTTGTAATTCCCAAGCCTGAATTCATGCAAATTCTCACAACTATGTTTCACCATAGTATAAGGCCATCTCAGAAGAGTTGACTATAGCAGTAACAAAGGCCACAAACTCACTGTCAATACCCTAGGTTTCAGAGGAACCCAAGAACCCCAAAGTTCTCCATCCAGTACCTCTGGTATGAGCAACACTGGCTTTTATGATCCAGACTTAATCATTTAACTTAATCATTCCAATATCTAGATCTATAAAGCCGTCTCAGAAGAGTTGACTATAGCAGTAACAAAGGCCACAACCTTCCTGTCGGTACTCTTGATTTCCAAAGAACCCAAGAACCCTGAACTTTGTGAGTGTATGGTCAATGCTAAACATCACTTTGTGAAGTTCTCCGGAGGGATGATGAAGCTCCACCCAGTATCTCTGGGATGAGCAACACTGGCTTTTATTATCCAGACTTAATCATCTAACATCAAACCTGACCTCAACAATGCTCTCCCGAGCCTGAATTCATGCAAATTCTCACAACTATGTTTCACCATAGTATAAGGCCGTCTCAGAAGAGTTGACTATAGCATTAACAAAGGCCACAACCTCCCTGTCAGTACTCTTGATTTCCAAAGAACCCAAGAACCCTGAACTTTGTGAGTGTATGGTCAATGCTAAACATCACTTTGAGGGGTTAAGAGCCCCCCAGCACTGGATTGTGAAGTTCTCCGGAGCTTCATCCAGTACTTTGCTTAGTTGGTGCTCTTAATGGTCCTCCGATATCTAGTAGAAAACCTCCTTCTTCCCTGGACTGTAGAGACAGTTACTCCAACATATACAGGAGGAATTCTTTTTAATGCCCTTGATTGATGAAGAATAACTGATGTTCTCCAGAGTGATGAGGAAGCTCCACCCAGTACCTCTGGGATGAGCAAAAATCCAGACTTGATTGTCCAACATCTGTATCAACAATGGTCTTGTGAGGTCGAACGCAGGCAAATCCTCAAAGCTAAGTTCTAACATCTAGAAAGACATGGTTCTTAATGAAAAGTGGTTCTTCCATAGAAGTGCTTTAAAGAACCCCAGTACTTATACCTTTGATTTCAGAAGAACCTCAGAACCAAGCTTCTAAGCCAGGAACTAATTAGGAAGCCTCAAGTTATGAGAATAATGGTGTTTGGCCCTGCTTGGCACCTTCACTTGCATTTCCTTCTACTTTAAACCCTCAATTCAATATTCAATATATTAGAACTACTACCACCTGGCCACCCTCCCACCACCCCCCTCAGTCCCTTAAAAAACAATTAAACCAACAGATTAGGATAAAAAATAAATAAAAACAGCAAAATAATCCACAGAGAATAATGCCTCCAAAATGCTACCTCGTTATTGTCCCTCCAATGCCGTTCGCTTCTCCCGTAAGATAGGAGATAATAATTGTAATCTGCGTCCAATAACGCCGCAGCTGCATTCATTAAACTGTTAGAGAGGAGGAAATTGAAATTCCAATCTTTGGCGAGGTGTCTAATATTGTGCCGGTTGGGAATTTTGCACTGCGGCCGTCATACTTCTTTCCTCTTAAATCGATGTGCAGCAACTCTGTGATATATTCTCTATGAAAATAACCGCTTTATCTCGTTGCTCAGTATTAACCCCATATTAGCTCTCAGTAGCTACATCTACTGAAAGAGATCTTCTGAAACCTCCAGTAAAGAAAGACCATACCGCATTACTGCATGCATGGTCACCCCTCATCTACCACCACTAAACATAGCAGGTCTTATCTGCTAGGCTATATTAAGCAGCTAAGTAATTAGCAAACTCATTAGAGCATGGCCCCAGAGCGTTACTTATTGAGGCGCCTGGAAATACTTCTTATTTACAGTAATTAATCTAAAGAGATCTACTAACGAAGAAAAACAAAGCATTAATAGATCAAGTAGAACATAAACAAGATCACTTTGGCCTTCAGCTGAAGGGGAAATAGTGTATACATATATACTATATTTGTGGACGCAAACACAGCTTGTCTAGTCCCAGCAGAGATACTGCCAATAGAATAGGACTCTCTGGAGCAGATCAACATCATGAACCTATTGGCACCATGCATTGGCATAATGCCAGGTGTGGACTATAGAGGGGTATAAAGCCCCCCTAGCATTGAGCTGTGGAGCAGTAGAAGAACTGTGTTCTCTGGAATGATGGCTGGGTGGTGCTCTATCCAATACTTTTGGGATGCTGAGTTGGGGATAATGAGGTGGGATGGTGATCATTAATGCAACATCCTGACCTCACTAACGTTCTTGCTCCTAAATGCAATCAAATCCTCACAGCAATGCTCCAGCTCCAATATCTAGTAGAAAGCCTCCTTCTTCCCTGGACAGTAGAGACAGTTACTCCAACAAAAGCAGGAGAAATTATTTTTAATGCCCTTGATTAAGAAGCAATGCATAAGCAGGTGTCCCAATACCTTTGTCCATACAGTCTATATATATGTAAATAAAATGATGCAATGATGAAAATATCTGCATAGCTAAAAAAAAACTCTAAAAGTGGAAGCTTGCACAGTGACAAAACAGTAGGCCTTATACGGAGCCCTGTGGGGATGAGCAGGTGTCCCAAAACAAGTGTTCATATAGTGTATATATAAAAATTATGTTTGTTTAATATTGCAGCTTTACAGGAGATGGACAAAACCTTCTTAACTTTCAATGGACGTCTGTAAATCTGTAAAAAGATTTTATTTCAGGTCATTTTGGAGAGTGATTTTATGAAAATGTTAATGGAAAAGCTACACTTGAAAAATGCTTAATTTACAACACATTAATAATTTATAA
Organism: Salminus brasiliensis; assembly: GCF_030463535.1. Classification (NCBI taxonomy): domain Eukaryota; kingdom Metazoa; phylum Chordata; class Actinopteri; order Characiformes; family Bryconidae; genus Salminus; species Salminus brasiliensis. The sequence goes on along the minus strand of NC_132878.1, from coordinate 5,549,820 downwards.
TAAAACTGATGAAAAACTGATAAAAAAGATGTTATTTAAAGAAATATACTATACATTTGTTCAATAGTTTGTCATTTTTTTATATAGAGTCATGAATATATATATATATATATATATATACACACACACAGCTTGTATAATACAATAATTAAATTATTTTTATTATCTATCTATCTATCTATATATATGATTAACAATATAGTTGAATGTCACATAGCAGATATTTCATAAAAGGCATTTTTTATGAACATTTACACAAAAAATTTGCAGAAAGGTAAAAAATCATTACACAGTGATGTATGTGTATTCATCCAGTCACTGAGGTATGTAATCACATGGTCTGTGTTTAAATACCAGGAATACATCGTTAGACATCTTTCCATTCCAAAAGTAATTCACTATCATCTTGCAGGAAATTAAAAAAAAAAGTGGAATGGGTTCTATACAAGAACCCCACTGACTTAATATCCCACCTCAGGAGAACAAGAACTGAAGCCTAGGAGACCTTGGACTTCTGTGTGATCCACAGAAAGTAAAGAAAAGAATAGAGTGGGTAATTAAGAGCTTGTTTGAAAATTTACCAGCCTCCTTGTAAGACCTTTTTCAATATATCTCTCCAGTCTGGGGGTCATCGTCATGACCTTCAGCTTTAATGAAAACATTCAATTTGCTCCTTGGAAACGTATGAATAGCACAGTTCAGTAGCATTCCCATGTGTTTGCCTTGGCATAACTGTATTACGGCTGACAATTGCAAAAGAATTGCATGGTAACCACCTAGCAACACCATAGAAATCACCTAGCAACACCATATCAGCCACTTAGCAAAAACAATTTGCTCTAGTGACTATGTGTGGAATCTAAACATAGGAATAGCACAATTCTATGGCCCCCCTAGGTGACTGCCTTGGCCTAACGTTACTATGGTTGCACATTGCAAAGTAATCGTAATAACAGTTGCCCAGCGTTATTCTAGCAACCGCTAAGCAAATGCATAGAAACCACCTAGCAACACTATAACAATCATCAAGCAACCACTTAGCAATTCCATAGCAACATTTAAGCTACTCCTTAGCGACCACCTAGCAACACTATAACAATTGCAATAGCCTAGCAACCACTTGGCAACACCAAAGCAATAATCTGAAATGCCATAGCAGCCACCTAGAAAAAAACAGTTCACTCTTGTGACCACCTAGTAATATCCTACCATCCACAAAGCAACTCCACAGCAAACACCTAACAACACTATCTCAATCACTAAGCAACCACTTAGCAACACGTATATGTAGTAGACACTTCCAAACTCTCTCATCTTCACTGAAACACTATTGCTAGTTAGCTCTAGGATAATCAATAACACAGGCTCACTTACTTTTTCTAGCCTGCAATTAATGTGCTTGAACATTACAGTACAATAGATGAACAGTTATACAATTATTTGTGTGTTATTAGTTTGGTTAGCTTGTGCTTGTATATAATCATGACTTAGATAATGATCTGACCACATTTTACTGTTAGGAAGGAATCTAGGCGATTCTAAAAAGGTTCACTTACTTTTTCTAGCCTGCTCTGTGAATGCCTACTCAATGTGCTCCATAAAGTCATGAACAAAGAATTGTGTGTTAGTAGTTGGGTTAGGTTGTATTAGTCTATAATTGTGACTTAAATAATGATCTGACCACATTTGATTATTAATCAGTGCAGGGATCTAGGCAATTCTAAACTTACTTTTTCTAGCCTGCTCTGTAGATGTTTACTTCAATTTGCTCAATTAAAGCCAATGAATTGTTTGTTATTAGTTGAGTTAGACTGTGTTTGTCTATAAATGTGACTTAGATAATGATCTGACCACATTTTGCTGTTAGAATCTAAGCAATTCTAGACAATTCAAAGAGTTCACTTACTTTTTCTAGCCTGCTCTGCGAATGCTATGAACAATGAACAATATGTTGTGTGTCTGTCTTTATTTGTGACTTAGATAACTATCAGACCACATTTTACTGTTAATCAGTGCAGAAATCTGGGTTATTCCAAAAGGTTCACTTACTTTCTTTAACCTGCACTGCGAATGCTAACTCAACATACTCCTTAAAAGACATGAACAGCAAAACTATGTTATTAGTTTAGTTACGTTGTGTTTGTCTATAATTGTGACTTACATAATAATCAGACCACATTTTACTGTTAGCAAAGAATCTAGGAAATTCTAAAGGGTTCGCTAACTTTTTCTATGCGAATCTGCGAATGCTAACTCAATATGCTTCATAAAAGACATGAAGAACGAATTGTGTATTAGTAGTTTAGTTACGTTGTGTTTGTCTATAATTGTGACTTAGATAATAATCAGACCAAATTTGACTGTAAATCAGTGCAGAAATCTGGGTTATTCCAAAGGGTTCGCTTACTTTTTCTAGCCTGCACTGCTGCAATGCAAACTCAATGTGCTTAATACAAGACATGAACAGCATAACTATGTTATTAGTTTAGTTAGCTTGTGTTTGTCTGTTATTGTGACTGTTACTGTTACTCACTGCAGAAATCTAGTTTCACTTACTTTTTCTAGCCTGAATTGTAGACATTAACATTACATTACATACTACCCCAGTCTGTCATTTCAAAACAACTAGGAAAAGTTTGTTTTTTTAATGGTATAGACCCTTTAAGGACCAGTAAATTAGTACAGTACATTCTTCACAGTATATCAGAGCATAAAAGCCAGCTGTTACCACAGCAGGTAGCAGGTATTTTTACCTAGACTACCTTTTCTAACTGCAGGGTTGCAGTCACCACTGTGTAAGACGCATTGATTGTTGGGAATGGTTGTATATCGATGCTCAGTAAGGCCCCTGAGTTTGCCACAATATTAAATACTGCTGTTCTGACTTGGACCCCTTTTATCCACACTGCGACCGGAGGCTCTATTAAAAGATGGCTAACCATTTTTCGAGTCAAAATTGTAAATCGATACAGAGCTCGGCCTTTCAAGCACAAAGAGGGAGCCGTCGCTATTGATGTAGAGAAATAACAAGTCAATTTGTACAAAGGTTACATTTTAGCTTCTTAGCAGCACCGCATGGTGGAGGCTCGCTTCCCTCCTACTCGCGCTAAAGAGGCCACCCTTTGACCCCGGTGTTCTTGGCAAAAGTGCAGATCACCCACGGGCCAGAGCGAGCAACGGTTCGAGCTAATGAAAGAGCTAATGTTTAGCGGGTGGATACATTGCCTGGAAACGACTCTTCTCTTTGTCCTTTGTCCATAACCTTGGACTCATTAAAGAAATTCTCCAAGATTTTTAACCTGATCTCTATCTGCCACGCCTGAATCCTACAGTAGATTGCCTCGGACAAGAATTCCCTTGTAGCTCCGAACAGAGCAGAGAACCCTTTGACGCAAAGCTCACTTCTAAGAGGGGCCAGGGGGGACTTCCAGCACTCAAATGTTAGCTTGAGGCATTCTGGGAACACAATTTCTGTCTGTGCTGATCTTTACACTGCCAAATATCTGATATCTTGGCAAGTGAAACCCTCTTAACGTAGTCTAAATACACTACATGTCTAAAAGTTTGTGGACGCCCCTTAGAAGCATGCATTCGGCTGCTTTGAGTTGCACCCATTGTCGACAAAGATGTGCACACACAGCTTGTCTAGTCCCTGTGGAGTGTAGAGTGGTATTTCCAATAGAATAGGACTCTCTAGAGCAGATAAACATTAACATATTGGCACCATGCCCAATGCCAAGCGTGGTCAGGAGGGGTATAAAGCCCCCCTAGCATTGAGCTGTGGAGCAGTGGAGCTAACTGTGGACCTCTGGAAAAATGGTTGGTGCTCAATTCAATACTTTGAATATGAGCTAAAGAGTTGGGGATGGTGATCATCCAACATCCTGACTACACTAACACTGTTGCCACCAAACTCAATCAAATCCTCATAGCAATGCTCCTCCAAAATCTAGTAGAAAGCCTTGGATGTCTCCCCTGGACAGTAGAGACAAAAGCAGGATAAACTCTTATTAATACCAGAAGGAAACATAAATGAGCAAGTGTCCAAATACTTTTGTCAATATAGTATGTATCTTATTTCTCATTTTAAATATCATCGTAGTGATATTATAAGATGACTGAACTTATTCCTATCTGATCGATACTTGATTTAAGTGATTTTATCTGCTGAAATTGATGGATCATTTTGTTTCATTTAGGACATGATAGAAAATTCAGCTTTTGTCAGAAAATAATGCTTCAAACAAGCTAAATTATCTGCCAGTGGAATAAGACACCTTCAGCAGCACTAAAAACAAGTACAAATACATTAGAAATAAGTTAAATTATTAATACTATATCATACAACAATGTGAAAATCAGATTATTTTAATATTTTTTGCAGCGTAGCTTCATTTATCTCTTTAAACCATCCCGAAAAATGAGGACAACCAGCAATAAAGACCAGTATTCACCAACTATACACTACATAACTTCAATTTAGTGAGTCATTTCAAAGGAGCTTGCTTTTATATTCACTGGGGAGTGAATGGTAGACTCTGATCAGCCATAACATTAGCACCACCTTCCTAATATTTAGTAGATCCATCATATGCCACCAAAACTCTTAAGCAAGGACCTTCACCCTCTCTGCTCCCCTGTGTCCGACACTAATGCTGAATATAGCTGTCATGTCTTGTCTAAGGACCTCTGGCTACATGTTCTAGGCACAAATGGCTCCTCATGGAACCAAAAATTGATCACTCAAAGAACCTTTTCCAGCATGTTTATTGTTAACATGTCTATACCCCACCAGAAGCCTATACCCCACTAGAGGCCTGTACCCCACCAGAAGCCTATACCCCACCATAAGCCTATACCCCACTAGAAGCCTATACCCCACCAGAAGCCTATACCCTCTTAGAAGCCTATACCCCACTAGAAGACTATACCCCATCAGAAGCCTATACCCCACTAGAAGCATATACCCCACTAGAAGCCTATACCCCACCAGAAGCCTATACCCTTTAGACGATTCCTTTGGCCCAGATATCGCCCCACGCAGTGCATCTATTCCCCTTAAATTCTCACACAGCTACTGCCTTTACAAAATGCTAAGCACACCAGCAGCATCATTTGAATAGCGAAGGAAGGCAGCATTTGTTTGTCCGTGAGGAATTCTCGGAATGAAATATACATGAATCACGACTAATAAGACTGTCCGTTCCGTGCCAGGCGTGAGGACCGAGCTTTCAGCCGGCGGGCGATCCTATTAAAACTTCCCACTAGGAAACTGTCCTCCTTCCATAATCTGCCAAGAACTCTCCCTCTTTTGATGAACGTATCGATACATGTTTCCCTCACTTCCGCTGACTGCTCAGATGTAAATCTAGCACTCTCTCGACTTTTCGGGGGAGGGCTGAAGAATTCGGATGGACTTCAAAGCCAGCCCAAGCGCTTTGTTCACCCTGTGGAGAGGAAGAGAAGCTTTTTTCCCTCGCTTTCCTTTTTCTTTTCTGGCGCTCCATCTTGTTCAATTTCCTCACTTGGTGGAGCCAGGCTGAGGCCTGAAGGCTCCAGCTAAGAACCTGTTAGCATCTCGGCTTTGTAGTCCGTAACAGGGCGCTAATCAGTATTCCGGAAAAAAAAAAAAAAACTTCTAAGCCTCCTTCATGCACATCTGTGATTAGCGCATGTGTATTTATACCCTAGGCTCGGGTGAGGCACGGCAGGGGGGCCGGGCCTCTGGCTTGGCCGTCTTTCCGGCCACCTTTTAACCCCAGAGGTTTCTGTGTTTAACGTCCATTGAACGTCGGATCAGTTCTGATCGTCTGACAGCGTTCCTACCTCAGCGAGACACATAGCGAGGACATTGGGGTACACTCAGGGCTGTTGGCTGCTGAAATGCTATCTAGCCCAAGTGTACACTCTTAAAAATAAGGGTGCTATAAAGGGTTCTCTGAGCAATGCCATGGACAAACCATTTTTGTTCCATAATAAAACCATTTTGTAAAAGAGTGAGAGAGAGAGAGAGAGAGAGAGAGAGAGTGTGTGTGTGTGTGTGTGTGTGTGTATGAGTGTGTGTTACACGGCTAATGTAGCTAACAAGTACAGAAAGCCTATACCCCACCAGTTAGCACTGTGGTATTAGCTAGGTAAATGATCCTCATATGTAGCCCACCATGTACCACACCATTCAGCATCACAGAGACTTCCTGCACAAGCTGTGTGTGTGTGTGTGTGTATGTGTGTTTGTGTGCATTTGCACATCTGTGTCAGAAATGGGTGCAACTTAAATTAGCTGAAAGCATTCATTAGAAGGAGTGTCCACAAACATTTAGACATGTTGTATAAGTAACGCACGCTTATATCACACTGCTAATTTGTGTGGGGGCTACACTAGTAAAGACTACAGTCAAAACTTCAGACTCGGGGTAAATGTGTGTGTGAGATGTGAGTGTGTGAGATGTGATTGTGTGTGTGTGTGTGTGTGTGTGTGGGGGGGTGATATAAATGAGATTTTCTGCTGAACTATCGCTTTAAAGCTGAGAGGACTTGCAAATGAGACAGCCGGCATGTCCATCATCTGAATGTCCTCAGTGGGGCCGGAGCCAGGTGTGACCAAAGCACTCCTCTGAGGCGCCGGCTCCCTCCTGTGTCGTTAGCATCCAGAGAGAGAGAGAGAGTGAAGGATAGAGAGAGAGACGGCAGTTAAGCCTTCTTTTGAAGGGCAGGAGAGAGAGAGAGAGAGGGGGAGAGAGAGAGAGGGAGAGAGAGAGAATAATGAAAAAAATAGAGAAAGAGAGAGGGGGGAGAGAGAGAGAGAGATAAAATAATGAAGAAAAGGAGCTAAAAGGAGGGAGAGAGAGTGAGAGGTGGAAGAGAGAGAGAGAGAGAGAGAGAGAGAGAGAGAGAGAGAGAGAGGGAGAGAGAGAAAGAGAGAGAGAGAGAGAGCATCATGAAGTAAAAGAGAGAGAGAGGGAGAATAATGAAGAAAAAGCAACACAGAGAGAGAGAGAGGTGAGAGAGAGGTGTGTATGTGTGAGAGAGAGAAACAGTGAGGTGGGAGAGACAGAGAATGAGAGAGAGAGGTGGGAGGGAGAGAGAGAGAGAGAGAGAGAGAGAGAGAGAAAGAGAGAGAGAGGTGGGAGGGAGAGAGAGAGAGAGAGAGAGAAAGAGAGAGAGAGGTGGGAGGGAGAGAGAGAGAGAAAGAGAGAGAGAGAATGAGAATAATGATAAGAGAGGGGAAGAGAGAGAAAAGGAGCAAAAGAGAGGTTGGAGAGAGAGAGTGAGAGAGAGAGAGAGAGAGAGAGAGAGGTTGGAGAGAGAGAGAGAGAGAGAGAGAGAGGTGTGTGTGTGTGTGAGAGAGAGAGAGAGAGAGAGAGAGAGGATTGGGGGAAGATGTAGAGTCTGGTGATGGAGTGAAGAGCTCTGATGATAGAGCCGGTGAGGAAGAAGAGTGTGAAAGGACGGCCAAGGAGACGAAGGACAATGAAGATGGATCCTCCAGCGGAATGAAAGGTGGCAGAGAAGCGATCGAGAAGAACGGAGGAGGAAGATGATGGGATGGAAGTCAGGAGAGACGCGAGACGCGAGACGTGAAACGAATGCTAGATTTTTACCCACTCAGACGGGTTCCTCAGCACCCAATCCTAGATGATCCACTATGTGTGGAATTCATATCTGTTAACTTCCCCAAAACAAGACTGTAGACAATAATGCTGTGAATATAGAGCTACATGATGTTTACAGAAGCAGATGTTATATGTGGAGAATGTAGATTTAAGAGTCTTGCCCAAGGACTCTTATTGGTGTAGGCTGTTGGACCTGCTCACTTAGGGAATCAAAAAGCCCTACTCTTCCACAGGTAGTACACTCGCCACTTTACGGCATCCCTCAAGGTTCAGTTCTAGGACCTACTGTACTTTTTTACATTCATGACATTTGGTTAATGAGTGATTTACACAGGTAGAAGAATGTAGAGTTAGGAGTCTTGCCCAATGACTCTTATTGGTGGTGGGCTTATCCAGTCAGGGAATCAACCCTGCTCAGGTAGGGGAGTGTTGTTACCTACTACACATGGCTTTCCTATAAAGTGTGACCTACACGTGAATCATGTTCCTCAGGTAGGAGAATGTAGAGTTAGAAGTCTTACCCAAGAACCACTGGTATCGATATAGACTACTGGTATAGGTACTATTATTGGTATAGAGTCGTGTTTGCCCAGCCTCTGTATGCCACAGGGAAGGGAGTGCTGTTACATATTACAATGACCACTTTATGGCATCCCTCAAGGTTCAGTTCTAGGACCTACTGTACTTTTTTTTTAATTCATGGCACTTGGCTGATGCTCTTACACAGGCTGACTTACACATGAATCAAGTTACACAGGTAGCAGAATTGGTGTAGGGTGATAGTCTTGCCAAGTCAGAGAATCAAAAAACCCTACTCTTCCACAGAAAAGGAAATGTTGTTATGTAATACACTTTAAGGTGCCCCTCAAGGTTCTGTTTTAGGACCAACTGCACATTACGCTGACTCTCTTATCCAGACTGACTTACATATGAATCATGTTGGGTAGGAGTATGTAGAGTTAGGTGCCCTCCAGGAACCAGTGGTATAGATATAGACTACTGGTATAGGTGCTATTATTGGTATATAATGGTGTTTTGGCCAGCCTCAGTATGAAACTGGTCAAACCAAATAAGTCCCGGAAACACTGGTGAAATAAAACCACATTAGTCCAGGAACCCCTGGTGAAATAAAACCACATCAGTCCAGGAACCACTGGTGAAACCACATCAGTCCTACAACCCCTGGTCAAATAAAACCACATCAGTCCAGGAACCACTGGTGAAACCACATCAGTCCAGGAAACCCTGGTAAAATAAAACCACATCAGTCCAGGAACCACTGGTGAAACCACATCAGTCCTACAACCCCTGGTGAAATAAAACCACATCAGTCCAGGAACCACTGGTGAAACCACATCAGTCCTACAACCCCTGGTCAAATAAAACCACATCAGTCCAGGAACCACTGGTGAAACCACATCAGTCCAGGAAACCCTGGTAAAATAAAACCACATCAGTCCAGGAACCACTGGTGAAACCACATCAGTCCTACAACCCCTGGTGAAATAAAACCACATCAGTCCAGGAACCACTGGTGAAACCACATCAGTCCTACAACCCCTGGTCAAATAAAACCACATCAGTCCAGGAAACCCTGGTGAAATAAAACCACATCAGTCCAGGAACCACTGGTGAAATAAAACCACATCAGTCCAGGAACCCCTGGTAAAACCACATTAGTCCAGGAAACCCTGGTAAAATAAAACCACATCAGTCCAGGAACCACTGGTGAAACCACATCAGTCCTACAACCCCTGGTGAAATAAAACCACATCAGTCCAGAAACCCCTGGTCAAATAAAACCACATCAGTCCAGGAACCACTGGTGAAACCACATCAGTCCTACAGCCCCTGGTGAAACCACATCAGTCCAGGAACCACTGGTGAAACCACATCAGTCCTACAACCCCTGGTGAAACCACATCAGTCCAGGAACCCCTGGTGAAACCACATCAGTCCAGAAACCCCTGGTGAAATAAAACCACATCATTCCAGGAACCCCTGGTGAAACCACATCAGTCCAGGAACCACTGGTGAAACCACATCAGTCCAAGAACCCCCAGTGAAACCACATCAGTCCAGGAACCACTGGTGAAATAAAACCACATCAGTCCAGGAACCCCTAGTGTTTTTAAGTGAATAAACCAAAAAAAGGTATGCCAGTCTATACATTAACCACTTTATGGCATCCCTCAAGGTTCTGTTCTAGGACCTACTGTACATGTCTACATTCATGGCATTTGGCTGATGTAGAGTGGTTGCTTGTCCATCCAGGGAATAGAAACCCAGTCTGCCACAGGGAAGGGAGCTTTTAAGAGAATAAACCAAAAAAAGGTCTGTCCGTCTAGTTCCTCACCTGATGAGATGCTGCTATTCTTTTTTTCTGGCCACATCGGTTACGTGTGTTTTTCCATTTGCTCTGCTTTTTCACGCTTACATAAGAAGAAAATTGTGCGCTTGTACTTATAATGAAGATGACATGCCTGCTTTTATTTTGTGGTTTTGAGATGTGGCCTGGTTTGCTGGTGTGTGGAAAACATTGGCCTTGACATTGACAAAGGTCGACCTAACCTTTACATGCGTAGAGCCATCAATAAGAGCGCAGGCACTGTACTTACGGAGAACACACACTCACACTGAGCTAGTCGCAGGGGCTGGAGTGAGTCAGGTGGCAAATTGAGCTCTGTTAGAACCCAAAAAGCCAGTCCAGAGCTTAACGCAGGGCTGTGAGAGGTATTCGGTAGCAGAAAATGATGTGTCAACAGCTGCCATCGTATTTATTCCATTACGTGTACAATACTGTGTACATGCACTACAGCTGACAATAAGACAACCTCAGTGTTTGAGATACTCTGTATTGTTTCCACAGCACTTTTCAGTACAAGCCCCAACTGATGTATTTGAATGTTACTCAGCCAATCAATTTACAGAACTGCATGCTGTAGAAATAGCCCTTAAAGGGCCCATCATCATTAAACCACTACATCTTCCTCACACCAGTAAAGTCCATTAAGTCCATCTATGGAAACTAACCTGCAAAAAACACCTGTTTTAAATATACAGTATTTTTTGTGATGCACATTTGGGGGAAATTGGAATCTGCTGGTTTATAAGGGACTCAAGACCTGGAGTGTTGGTAGACCTTGGCTCCCAGGATATAGCTTGGATTATTGTACTGTTGACCATCTGACCACCTTATTTCAATCTCTCTATGAGATGCTGTTCTCTCTCTATTTTCAGAATGTTGCAGAACGTGGAGACCCTCGATGACCTCGGATCAGGAGTGGTGATCCTTATTGGCGCTAGACATCTGATTTTTAAAACATCCCGTATTCAGCATGCAGCAGTTTAGCCCACAACAGAGCTCATTTACAAATATCAGCCTTAAAGGCACAGTAACAAAAACAGTATACAACCATGGTTGTGGGTTCAATGCCCCAGACTGGCAGGGAATAAAGGAGTGGCCTCAACATTCATAGCTGAAGGGCCCTCAAGCAAGACACCAAATCCTAAACCTGCTCTCTAGGTTCTGATGTGCTTTCATCCCCTACCTGCTAGTATCAGTGTGTTCACTGCCATGGGTGGGTTGAATCCCATTGCAATGATGCCAAAATGTCCTACAGGTTAAAATAGTGGGCTTGGAACCAAAAGGTCACTGGTTCAATCAACAGAACTGGCAACTATAACTGAGATACATAACCCTCAATTGCTCCCTGTATGCTTAGAAGTTTGCCCACCATCTGGGTGTGTGTTTTCACCCCCTATTCGCTAGTATCAGTGTTTTCACTGACATGGGTGGGTTGAATCCCATTGCAATGGTGGTAAAATATCCTACAGGTTAAAGAAGTGGGCTTGGAACCAACAGGTCACTGTACTACAAGTTGGAGAAGCAGGCTTGGGTCATACATTATGCATTGGTCGCCAGGTGCTGAGGTCTCTGCCGTCCTTCTGGACGTATGTGTTCACCCCCTATTCACTAGTATGAGTGTATTCCTGGCCATGGATGGGTAAAGTGTGCTACAGGTTGAGACTGGAAGGTTGCTGGTTTGATTTCCCCAAGGACTGGAATCCATGGGTAGAGGCACCCTTGTCCACCCC